>NC_059482.1:14067293-14367293 GCF_018139145.2 Gymnogyps californianus
GGCAATGACTTACTGCAGGACTGCAGAGAATGACCCATCTGTCAGATGCAGTTGTTGTATCTGCAGCTGACACAGACGTCAAGATTCCTGCTCCCCACCATGAACACTGCTGTGATGCTGTAAAATGAAGAGGGCCATCTGGGATCACTGCCCTACACAAGCCATCCAGAATCTGTCCTACGCAATCTTTCCTGCTTTTTTCCAGCAATGACATTTCATCACTTTTGTATGAACTAAGTTCTTTTGCAGTGACATTGCATCTCTTTCCATCGGCCAGAGGTCAGACAGTCTGCTTAACGCTAAAGTAAAACAAAAATGCCCCCTTCTTTTTTTCTATTTTATTTCTTTCATAAACAGAACAAACATTGCAATTGTTTTAATTTGACTACCTAAATTTGTTTGCTTGCTTATGAAGACATAGCTTTTTTGGGGATGGTTGCAGTCGCCTAAATTCCTATGGAAAGCACTTAAGTCAACAAAGTTTTAAACCACTTCATACCACACTGCTCTGTACCACCAAACTGTTATTTTTGACACAGAACGTGCAGCCTTGGAAGAAACAAAAAGAAAATGTTATTTCCTGAAGAGTGGCAGAGAGCATACACATACCCCTTGGACTCACCTGGAGTCAAACGCTTTAACATATATTGAAGCTGCCAAAAGTATGGGAAGCTAAACAAACAGTAAATTTCACATTTAAAATGAGTTTATCTGACAAAAGTCATGGGAATTGGTTTACTCTGCCAAGAGAAACAGCTCCAGCTTCTCTACCCCTTTAATAATGTCCTTGGAGAGGCCTGATGGACACTGGAATTTGGCAGCATAATGAACAGCCCATAGCTAACTAGAAGAGGCCGTATCAGCACGCTGTAAGCATCGTTTTGTAGCAACTTCCACATATACTTTCTTGTCCCATCCCATTCAGCTTCCCGGGATAATAGATCATCATAGAACCACAACGTCCAAAAATCTTTGCTGAGGACTTCTTCGAGATTGATCTAAGTAGCAAGAAGTATGTACACTGACAGTCTCAAAAGAGACATCTCAGCTTGCTTTTTGAAGCACATGCTAGTTAAGGTTTGTAAGATTAACAGAAATCTCTGCTCATATCAGAACTGCTCTGTTAATAGTTTTCGCTCAGTCACAAAAGCAATCAGAAAAAGGACATTTGCTGGTAGAAAATAAAGCAAACATGGCTAGGCCTTACTAGATACAAAATACAGATTCTACTCAAAACCCAGTGACAGAACCCAAGTCAAAGGAAGAGTGAAGAACAAAACTGGGGTACCAGAGGAGAAAAATCAGCTCTCAAGAGAAGGCAGACTGAGATAACTGTCTTGATACAAAAAAAGCATTCACTTTTAAAAAGTATAAAATACAGGTTTAAAAAAAAAAACAAATCCAAACCCAAAGAACAACAGCTAAATGGCACAGACGGATACAACTATAACATCAGTAATAATCTAAGGCTACTGAGGTTGCGTTCCTTCTCCCACGCAGGCACACACGTCCGGCATCTGGGATTCTACTGGCATTTGCCTACCAATGTATATTTTCTGGAAGGCAGTTTGACACGCCAAACCCAACAGCAGTCTTGAACAACTTTCTGACACTTTCACAAGTACAGCATTAGAGCACTAGGGACAAATCTACATAGCCACTGTAAAATGATCTTTAGACAGTTTGTTCCTGGAGCTACACAGGAGCTGTCCCCTTTCCCTGAGGGGTTGCTCAGTGCACCGCAAGGCAAGGAGCTGCAGGGCTCCTCCAGGCTGGCAGCACACTCAGTGCTGGAAATACATCTTCATTAACCCAGAGCAGCACCAAGCACAGTCTGCATGAGAAACAGAAGTGTCCTCCGGGTGGCTGGAAAACTGCAAGTGAGCACAGTCCTACCAACGAACCTGTGGGTCAGCTTCACTGAATTCAGTGGACTGAATCACGAAAAAAAAGCTGTATTTGACCTGTGGGACAACATAGTGTGTTTGACCCAACCAGTTACAATTTTGGGGGGGGGGGGGGGGGGGGAAGTAAAAATCTAAATAGTGTTTGAAAAACTCATTTTGGGTTGGGCTTAAGGTATAAGGGCAACAGAAGAACTTGATGGCTGCTGGAATGCCAGAAGCCTTCAAGAGTTAATATGTGACCTGGCATCACAGGAGTCCCATTACCTTTTGTTCATGGGTAAATGTGGCCAACCTGACTGTAGATAAATCTGTGATTAGGATGTGTGTAGGGCGTCAGAAACAGAGGACTATGCAGTTTGATTTTTGCATAATCCCTAAAGAGTTCATTAATTAAGCGAGGGTGGGCATCAGTGGAATCTAAGTGCAGGCATTTGAGGCAGATGGGGGCCACTACTATTTTTTTAATCTAGTATCATACGTATCAGCGAGGTTTAGGATGAGGTAGCAAGGCAAATCTTCAGTTCTTGCATATTCCTCAAATGTTTTCAAGTTCAGGATAAGTACAGATTTTATAGCCTACATTTACTTTTCAGGAAATAATGAGTCATCCTTCTAAATTAAAAAAAAAAAAAAGCAGCATCTGGGAGTTCTACTCCTTGCATAATCATTACAGATATATACATATAAAATTAACTCCATAAATTAATAAATATATAGAAATAAAATATATATTTATATAGAGACAGTCATCTTTGTCTCACCTAGTTATGATGGGCTCTGAGGTTAAAATAAAGACTTGAACAAAAGAAGTCCTGTGCAGCTTCATTTCCTGCATAATTTTTGAATACTCTGATACTATGGGTTGTGAAATCATATGTCTATAACTGAGGCCAGGATTAGTGTTTTAACTCAGGAAAGGAATTACTGAAGTCCACAATTTCTTGCAGTTACTATAAGCACACACAGAAAGCACAGCAAAATGAGTAACACCCCTCCTGCCCTGAAACACAGGATGACAAAGACGACAACTGCCTGAAGTGTTTTCAGAAAATCCTGTCTGAACAGTGGAAGCTGCAAGTCCTGAAGGATAACAGCATGCGTAGAAGAGCTTGGGTACTGAGCCTGCCCTATCTCCAGAACACCAGTGCTCACCTAGAGGTTAACAGAAGAAAAGCCTCCGCAGGTTTTCTGTGGTCTTTCTGCTACTCAGAGAAAGATGCAGTTTCTCAAATATTCCCTTAGCACAAATGCCAACAGTACAGAATGGGATATGAATAGAGAATCAGCAACACCGCAGCAGATTTGGCTGTACTGTTGTTTAACTCCATGCTCTTTGCAGACCAAGCCATGCACATTTAGATACTCCCAAATAAATAGGTGCAAAACTAAAACTCATCAGGAAAATTTCACTAAGTGAAGGAATCTGATGCTTCACATACTTTTTCAGGTGGGGCTCACAAACACAAATGATGCTTCAGTGACTCTTCCCTCTTTGAAAGGAAGATGGAGTGGCTAGAGATTAACTTTCATCTTCCCACCACACTGCAGGTAGGAAACAGAAGGAGAATATTAAGCTCCTTTCTCTCCATATTGATCCTCTGACCTAAAGAAGTTTTTTACTCCTTACAAGTAAAAAATATGTGAAATAGAATGAGTGGAATTAGAACAAAATCAGCTCCACTTCAGTATGCAAATATGCTTATGAATTGAGAACTCGGAAGCAGTACCATGAATACAAATATATTTCATTTGAACTAAAAGAGACTTTTTATCAATACAGAAGGGAGGAACAAATCCCCAAACTGGGTGAATGGAGGCTCTCAAAATACAAGGTCATGAAAGTGCACTTTGGACTTATCTTTATTCTTAATGGAGGGTCCATTCGTGCAGTTTTAGGGAAATCTCCCAGGGGAACCACTCCAAAGGAGCTCTGCTACAAGGAGAAATTTACGCACCTCCAAGGTGCAGCGTGCTTTTCAGATAAGTATTTTTATTGCCTTTTTTAAGTTACTGAAAATGTTTTCTCCAGAGGCAGAAAAAAAGATAAATGGTTTACATTATTCAAAGCAAAAAAAAAATTCATCCTGTCCAATATAAGATCTCTAAATATACCTGCCTTGCCAGCATAGCCCGTCTCAGAGAACGGATCAAATTTCTAGCATCAATAACTTTGCAGAGGTGATGTATTATCTCCTCCCACAACTGTTTACCAACAGGAAAATAATCTGTGGGGAAATAGCATGAAAATACCAGAAACTCAAGTGCTGAATACTCCAAATAATGATCCCCACCAATTTTGTCAGTAGAGGGTGCTTAAGTGAACAATCCCTCTTCCCATCCCTGCTCTTAGCGGGGCTGGCAGACTTAGACATCCTCTTGACTCTGACTCTACATTGCCTATTGTATTCTTATATTTCATCTAAAAATTTTTTGAGAAAAGTCAGATATGCTTATGCCAATGCTCTGTTCCTGAGTCCAGCAGATATCTGTATTCTGCAGTTAGACTGAGAGCTTGTGAAACTTGTGGTGGTTAAACACAGGCAGAGGAAAATGATGCATTGTCTTGAAATGCTGTGCTTCTATTGAATATTATATCGTTTTCTATTATAAAGTGATTGTGAGGATTTCACTTGTAATGCATACCTCTGCTAAAAATAAGGGTGCCTATTTCACTCACAGTTCTCGAAAGTAATACTTCCTATTAAAACAGCTTCTTATTAAAGTTGTGTTAAATCAGATTTCCATGAGGAATTTTAGCATTTATTTTCTTGCCAGATCTGAGTAACAAGTTGAAATGTCACAATTTACAGCAAAATGAGATTTCAGAAATATTTTCTTTCAGGAGGATCCAACTGCTTTGTTTGCAGAAGGATTTTTCAATCTTTATTGCATAATAGCCGAAACAAAATGCTACGTTCTAATTTTGACACAACAGGTTCCAATGATTTCCCCTAGCATTCTGATAAAACCTGATGCATTTTTTGGAAATGTTCCCATTTTGCCAAATCAGTATTATCAAATAGAAAAATGCATCAACCAGCACCACTCAGTCACCTCTGAATTCGATTTCATTTGTTCCATTGCTGCACATGCTATTTTTTCCTCGCTTTTTATTGACTGAACTTTGTTCATCGGATTTTAAAAGTGTTTTCCCAATAGTATCTTTAGAAAATACAAGAAAAAATGTTCTCGGCTGGTGGAGGCTGGCAAAGCTCCAGCAAAGTCAATGGGCCTCAGCTGAGGCACTAGCCCTTTGTGAGTGTTCACAGAGGCTTTTTATGTACTGCAGAGATGCTGGATTATGCAGAGAAGTCAGGAAACCTCACTGTTTCTCCAGTTTGCAAAGATTATAGATATTTTAGCAGTCACCAGTCATTTAAGGCTAATGCTACAGTGACAGTTCTGGATAAACGGAAAGACTCAGTAGGCTTTAGATAACACTGATTGCTTTACTTGACCATACATTTTCTTCACTGCATTGAGTGTAGCACTCAATAGGTTTTAGGAGAGTCAGAGAGAGAATGAATGCTCAGGCAGATAAGTAAGTATCTGGAAACTACTGAAAGCACCACCTGCTGCTTCTTGCTTTCATTTTCATTCTGGTTCTGAGCAGTTTGAAGAAAGAAATATGTACCACAAAGCTGAAGGAAAAACATTCTGTGGCAAAACTTGCAGGAGAGGACGGCCTTCCTGCAAGGAAATTTGCTATCTGAGAGACCTTCGAGCCATTAGATAATCCTATCCATGGGGCTGTCTGAATGTTTGATGAACAGAGGCGGAATCCTGAGTGTAGCCTGGGGATCTGAAGACATTCTCCTTCCTACCAAATTATCTCAAACCAGCAGAAACCTTTCCATGTTGAATCTTCCAGTATCTAGAGCAAAGGCTTGAACTGATGGCATTTCTGCATATATTTGCATTACTTCTTGCTGTGGAAATTGGCCAACAGTCACAAGGACTTTCATCGTCGTGGCTTTTACCATAACTTTTTATTGCTTATCTGCATAGAGTCTGTCATGGATAGCCATTGCTTGTAGACAAAAATTTCTTTGCCTTCCACAGTACCCCAGACTCATCCTGTGGGCTATGGAGAAGTCAAAGTTCCTCAGAAACCCTCCTTCACTCCTTCACCTTTCTGTCCTCTCTGAACAGATGAACATCAGTACGTCTGCGCTAGCCACACTTAAGATGACAACTCAGCAACCAGTAGAAGATGGACAATGAAAGAGCAAACAAAGAAAGAAAACTGACATTATAGAAAGAAACAGGGGGATCTAATGTAATATCTGGTCCTGATCCACACAAACAAATAACTGGAATCAGTTAAAGAAAACTGAGTCAGTGTGATCTTCATCTAAAACATCAGCATACGGCTCCACCATGATGCTGCTCACTTGCAGGAGAGTGGCCTCAGTTTAGGAATTTCCTAATAATGAAGTTGCATTTTCATGAGACTAAGGAAGGTCCGTCCCACAGAGCTGCTCATGTGTCAGATTTGGCTTAGCCAAATGAAAAGTGAAATTAAAGTGCTATTGGTGAGAGAAAGAAACAGAAAAATTTTGCACTGCACAAGAAATACAGCTTAGTAGTCTGGAAATCAGAAAAAGCCAGGAACAAAGAAGGAAAAAGGTAGGGAAAAATACCAAAACCAAGAAAAGAGCATTGCATTGTATCCAATTCTTAATACAAAGTCATGCCTCAATGCCCAGATGGCCAGGAGCATTAAAAGAATACTGGAGTGAAAAGCATAGGACCTTACTCCCCCCCCCCCCCCCAAATAAAATAAAAGAAAAAAGAAAAATTGTGTTTGAGTGAGACTGCAGGAGATGAAGCTTTAACTGTGCTAGAAGCAGATCTAAATGCAGCTGAGTGACTGGCATCAATGTGAAAACAAGAGACATTAGAAAAAATATTCTGGCAAAGTTTTTTGGAGCAGAGGAGATAATCTAGGTTAAAAATCACGCTCCTAAACACTATAAATGTAGTAAGCTGTTCACTGGGAGAAACTGAGCTCCAGTTCCTGGTATAGAGACTTGATCAGCAGCCCCTTGAAATCAATGGAAAAAGCCCTACTATTGGCAACAGCACTCAGACCAGACTCCACTTACTACAAGGCAGTAAGTGCTGAGACTGCCCCTCTGTTCAGTTCAGTGTGCATGGAGAGACAGAGTTTAAGACAGGACTCTGCAATAAACAATTTAAGGAAAAGATTTACAAAAATGCCATTCTGAAGTACTGTAAACACAGACAATTCACCATAAAGCTTTGTAACAGCTGCTCTGCCCAGGGATGACAAATGCTACCTCCTCCACTGAGAGATGGAGAGAGAGAAATCAAAAATGTCAGCTGTTTTTACTGTGTAATGTTGCCTTCCAATCTTTGAAAAATATCAGATATTAAGAGAAACATGTGGGGAGAATGTGAGCCAGCATTCAGAAATGGAATTACCCAGAAAAAATGTTGAAGTTCTTTTAAAATATCCTGTGAGAGGTATACTACCCTCACACTGCAAGGAAAGGAGAGAGAAAAATTAAAGCTAATAGAAAACTTGCTCTGTATTCCTCCGATGTTGTAAAATAAAATATAACATGTAGGAAAGTGAATGGCAGAGTATGACATCTGATTGCTGTCAGACCTTGCACCCAAATGTTAAGGTTACGGGTGCTCTAAAACCCACAGATACGATAGATGGATTTAGAAATGGAGGAAAATGGAGGGGGAAAAAAAGAAAAAACCACTTGAGCACACTTTCAAAAATGGTACAGGAGCCTGGAGGATAAGCCTCTTGTGTAAGTGTCATTTAGTACTTCTCAACATTTTACCATCTTACTTTCTTTTGCTCTACGTTAAACAAACTTGTACTTTTTCAGTGCATTCCCCATTGTTATAAGGGGGCAATGCAGAGATGGACTGTAGCTGCACCTCATCATTAGCCTCCGAGGAGGTGAATATTTCCTTCCTATTGCACTCAGTTCCCCCAGATATGAGACACATAGTCACATACATACAGCATCAAAATACCCACTTACAAATCCCTATGTGCCATAACCCTGAAATGGCATTTTTATATGAAAGTTTATTTCAATACATAGACCTCTGTTGAGGACTTTCCTACATCTAGATGTTATCTGCATAATCATCTGATGTATAACTAAAACTTTCTAAATTACATATTCACAGGGATGATTTAGTTTTACATTTCCTTTGTTTAACACTAGATAATTATTCACGTGAGCCCGGATCTGTGCCTATTGAGGCACAGGACCCTTTCCTCCTGCTGTATCAATGTTGAATTCATCCCCGGCGTAACAATGTCAGTGGAGATACACCAGGGGCAGCCTTGACGTGCTGTTCTGTCACTCTGTCTAGTAAGGCTGTGCATTGCCAGGCATCTATTTATGACATGTTATTATAATTCTAGAACTCAGGGAATTGAGTACAGTATTTTCAGACTCAGTCTGGCAAACCACAGAAGAAACAACACGCTGGGTTTTCTGAAGTTTTCATGAAGCTTTGGCAGCATTTGCCACCAACCCTGATGCAGTGGTGTTGCTGGGGCAGGGTGATGGCATTTATTTGTGTTTAATTTTTTGGAACAAATAAGGGAACCATTGGGGTTTTTTGTTTGTTTGTTTGTTTGATTTGAGAATACAGAAGCAAAGATGAAACTAGCAGACTGAACTGATAATAAACAAAAAATTGCAAGTGCAATTTCATACTTGCAATTAAAATACCAGTAATAGTGAGTGCTGGCAAGGGGCTAGGTTTTCTGACACGGATTCATGGTCACCGACTGTTAATCTTTCTGCCCTCAAACTAGATCGCATATCCACGCCTTGGTAATGTTTCACTGCCCACCCAGCCAGATACATATTCAATGCCTGTTGGATTAAGAACATTTAAATATGTTGAGTCTTTCCAAATCTGCCTGCAGTTTTGCCATTTCCAGAAGAAGGAACTACAGCTTCACATCAGAGAGAAGAAAATGTTCCTTCAGGTCTCAGCCATACTCCTGCAGATGAATAACTGAGATAAACTCCGGCTCCAACTCCTACCTGTACAGGGTGGAAAGAGGCACAATGCTTACTCATGTTTGATGGAACTGCATAATGCATTTCATGGTGTGCAAAGTTTCAAGCCCTTCAGACCATTTTGTATTTTATGACGCAGGTCTTTGCTGTACCAAAAAAAGCATCTGAAGTGATGTAAAGTAATTCCTTTCTTGTCAGACTACAGCAGAAGCCTTCCCTACTCACTCCCTGTCTGCTCTTCAGCACGTAGCAATTTACTTTTAGTTTGCCATTAGGGTAAAATATTTTTTTCTCATAATGGAGCACAGGAAACTTTTCAAAGTGGCACAGGATGACGTTACCAAAAGAAAAGGTTTTGTCACGTGTTTTGAAAAGGACAGTTTCTTTTACAGCCTGAAATACCACTTGCCTCTTGTGACAGTGTTGGCAAATCCTGGACTCAAGATCTCTGAAATTAGCCATTATCTTTCTTAGGGGTTTTGATCTCAGCTGAAACCCAACCATGGAAATGGCAAATAATTAAAACCAAACACCCCCACCCCACCCCCAACTTTTGAGATTTGCTGCTACTGTTAATATTTTACTTTATTGGGAAAATGTCACCAGTGCTTGGGAGCCAATGGTCAAGAGCAACATACTTCAAAATGAGTAATTTTTAAAAAAGACTTATAGGCCCTATGTAAGTCAGCATTATTGCATAGGTGTGTTTAACAGATCCGGATTTTACTACTTCCCTGACTGCAAACACTGAATCAGGTCCACTTCTGCCTTAAATTGCACCTATCCCAGAGAGGCAGCTCTTCCCACGCTAAGTAAGAGCTAGTGCAGAAGGTAACGTAAATAAAAGCAACTAGCAGCATTATACATATTATGCCTTCCACTCAGACATTCACTTCTACTGTGAATCTTCCAAACATGGTTTGAACCAAGTCTCCATTTTACTAGACATGTTTTGTACCATAAATAATTGTAGTCCCAAATGCTACCTTGTGAGTATCTGTTCATTGTATCTGTCAGCAAATGCTCAGCTGCCTAGAGCAAAGACACTAATTAGCACAGAGGGAGATGCGATGAAAAGACTGGTTTCCACAGGCTCCATAAGTGATGTACATAGGAAGATCTCTAGGAAAAGAACAGGTAGAGAGCTATTGTGAAGATGAGCAGCATGCTGTTCTGCTTCACTCACGTCAAGAGAAGCGTCTTTGAGAATAGTAATTAGTAAATAATTTGCTTTATTGGTAAGGAGAGAAGCCTGGGACTGGTAATGACTAGGAGGTTTCCCTCCTCCTCAGCTACAGCACAGAACACCAGAAATTCCATACCTGCTTAATATCATGAAACAATCATGCTTTTTCACAGCAAATACTGCTGGATGAACTTCTACAAGCAGAGATAGTTATTTTTGTTGCTTAGAATACTGTAAATATTAACAAGCCAACCATTTAAATTAACAGAGTACTTGATTTTCTATTGCTGTTTATTTTACTGTCTTCAAACAGGAAAATGACATTTCAAGGATCAGCACTTTATTATAAACTAATACCTTTCCTAGTAACTGAGGTTTTCCTGTTATTCCCAACCTGGCTCTCACACTGACTGAAAGGCTGAGTTAATTTCTCCGTGGAACAGTAGCGGAAGAGAGGGATAGGAGAAAGAGAAAGAGAAAGAAATCTGAGATAAGGCTGAATAAACCCCAATTTTCTTCTGACTTGGTAAAGCCAGATTGATTGACATGGCATGAATTTTAACCAGATCTTGGTAAAGAAGAGACATCTGATTAGGAAAATTATTTCAGTAAGCAACGAAGAGAAGTCATCCAAGTCTGTTTTCAAAATAATTTACATGTGACAAAGCTGGCAATTTGCTGCTTTGTGCTGGGGGATATTTTTAAAGGTTTTGTTTTATTGAAATCTTTGTGGTATGTTATGGAAAAGTAGGAAGAGGAGAGGACAATTCGGAAGAGGAGAGGAAGATTCAGCACTCCAGCAGTCACATGCAGCCCGGGAGCCTCACTCCTGCCATAACTCCCAGCATCACCGATGCCGGGCAATTAAATTTAGTGGGACTTTTGCCCTCAACTTAATAGGGTCAGACTTAAGCACTTACTAAAGGTAGACTTTCTTGCACAGTATTATCAAAAAGGGTCTTCTTCAGAAATGACCTGGAAAAAATTAGTGACTTTCTTACAGCTTCTGGTGACATAATGAAAGACTTTCAGAGAACTTCACTTGTCTGGCAGAGTCTTTATGAGCAACTAAAGTAATGATGTTTGAGTACTTTTCTGAATTGGGGCCCATGATAGGAAAGAAGAGTGCTAGGATTTCTATTTTTATTTTTTGCTAACTCTTGACCATTTCTTAAGATTAAAGCTTCCTTTCAGTCAGAGACCTAAAATTATCCCAGTTAATAATTTGTTTTCCTATTTCTGTCCAGCAGTTGTTGCATTTTTCGATTCCTATAACAATATATACCTACTGATACTTTTGTATTGACATAAAAGTGACGTTATAAATCTTGACTATACTTTTTTTCTTTTTTAAAAAATGTTTTTGCTATTGATTTATTGATCTTTATAACTCACCTGAAGTAAGAGGGTAAAGTACTATATCCCAAGAAAATGCACTACCACTCGTTCTTAAATACAGCTGAAATAAAGTATTAGCAATGCAATACATGCTACACCATAACAAATATGCTATAAGATAAATCAAGGATCATAGCTTAAGAGTTTCCATGCATAAAGCACCTTCTGCAAAATGCTCCTATTCTAATTTTTCTCTTTCAACTAATTCCCTTAAGGTTATCTTTATGTACACTATTATAAATTACTTTTCTACTTCAGATTTTAAATTCCTTAGGATAGAAACGAGATCTTATTTTATATCTGAAGTATCACTCTTATTTACATTGCTAAATGGAAAGAGAGATAATAAATTTGAGGCTAGCATGATCTTTCAATACTATCAGTTCAATTTTCTGCAATCTAAGTTAAAAACATGTGCACTTGCAAACTCTTATCTGAACCACTGCAGAAATGGTCTGCCAACAGAGTAAAACACACCATGGTGCAGACCAAGGTTTTCAGCCTTCTGTCAAGTTGCTGTGAGCTGTCGCACAGTGCCTGCAGCTCCTGTGCAGCCTGTAGCGTGCTGGTTGCTGGTGTGCAGCACACTATAGCAAGATTGCTATATATATGTAGAAGATATATATATATATATAGCTTATATATCTACATAAGATAAAAAGGTTTTTTTCGCTGACATAGCTTAGAGTAGACCCAAGGCAGCTCTAAGTTATGATGTCGTGTAGTTTGAGATATTTCCTTCCCTTACATGATAGAAGCTTGTCTAACCCCTGCTCTCTCAAAATGAAAAGAGACTGGCTTGGTAAACACCATTTGCTCCTTACGTGGCAGCTGCCCTTATGCTTTATGGTACATAAAGATCATACAGAATAGACACCTACACCCCATGTGCAAAATCATTCCTTACCACTGCACTCATACAAGATACTAAAGGTACAGCAAAACAGCCATCCCACCTCTGTGGAGCAGCTGCGATAGGGCTGCTGGTGTGTGATCCATGGGCAGTAACAGCTATCTTCTGTGCCTGATCAGTCCTTGCCAGCCTGTGCTTGGGATGCAACATCCCTGGGTTGATGACAGGACAGCTGATACACTAGCCAGGCTGAACATCTATTAGTTTTGTCGAAAGTCACAGAAGATTCCTGTTACAATGCATGCAAATTTCTTATCATTATACCTTTGTACCCTCGTGGGCTAAATCTCACTTGCCCCTATATGCATATAAGTTTGCAATTAATGCACAAGCCAATTAATTAATGCAATTAATGCACTCTCTGCTGCAGCGGTCCTATTAACAGGTTGGAATCAGATCACACAAGTTAAACATGTTGTTTGATAGCTAAACTATTGTGATTTCAATAGACTTTTTGCTGTAATAACAACTTCAATCAGCAATCAAGGTTTCCTTCTCAATTTTTGTTGCTTGCATTATGTGGCAGTTTAATTCATTGTATACTAATGCCAGTTGTGCATTAATTGTATGTTTCTGCACAGTAATTAACTAATCACTATGTCACTCCCTCCCTATTATGAATAACCTCATTAATTCAAGACTGAAAGCTTGGTGCCTGCTGCCATTGCTATCAATTTTTTTGGTTCTTTCTGCTGCTTCTTGACTTATAATCAAATATGAAACTCATGTATTTTTAAATACTTTCTCTTCTGTCTGTCTCACTGAAAAATTCATTGTGCTATCAAGCCTTTTAAAATAATGTTTATTCATTATGCATTTCTTTGCTAGGCAATCAAGAGCTGTTACAATAAAGTGTGCGACTTGCTCTCTTTATGGCAGCACTTCCGCTGTGTCAACATCTCCATTTTAATCCTGAGTTTACTAGAAATTAGAATTTAGATCTAAAATTTAGCTCCAAGGTTAAAGGCACCATCAGACATCTTTGCATGAGGGCAAATTTCTTTATTATTACTATTAAATGATTGGATGCTTTTAGGTTATACTTGTGGGTAAAAACTTGTGGGCACACTCAACAATGGCAGCAGAGCTGTGCACGTGTGCCTTTAAGGTCAGAGCCTGGCTGATGGAAGCAAGTGCTGGAAGATGCCCACAGCATAGATACACAATTTTGATTAACAGGATACTTGAACTGTCAAGACTAGTCAGGCATAGCACTGAAGCAAGTGCTTTGCTATTGCAGTCTGGTGACCCCTAAGTTCAGGACTAAGCGTTACTTCAGAATTTGCTGAATCAAGGTCCTGCTCCTCTAGGAAATTTTCTTTAAAGCAACTTATATTTCACACAGACTATTCAGAGAGTGCCCTCTTGTCCTTTTTATGCTGAAAGGCAACAAGGGGCTTAGATTGATTTTTTTTTTTTTCCCAATGAAGGCAATGAATTGAGATTCTAAAATGTGTGAACACCTCCTATCAGGAGTGGATGGGAAATCTAATGATTCTGAATATGCACATGTATGTACATGCACACTCCTAACCCAAATCCACTGCAAAGCCAGCTGACGTAACTGTACTTACCAATTTTTAATAAAGAATTCAAATACTGTTTTTCCAAACAGAAGTAAATATGCCAGAAGTCAAGAGGCTAGTTTCTCTGCTGTTATAGGTTGCTGCAGCTCAACGTAGTTCAAAGGGAGAATGTGTAGTTGCAACAGCTAAGAGACCAATGCAACTTTTTTTAAAGGAAAAAGGCATTGCTCTTCAATAGAGGCTGTGAAAGCTATCCTGGAGTCCAGGAAATGTATTATGGAATGTATTCATCCTTTAGGAAAGACAGATTTGGTGTCTCCAAAGTATTTTCCCTTAAAAAACCTAAATGACTAAACTAAACTAACAACTAATGACTAAAAAACTAAAAGTGTATCTGGAAATTTTGGAGTGGTTTGATTACTGCCTCTTACAGAAAGGAAAAAATGCACCTCTGCAGAAAGGACTGTTGCTAACAAACAGCATAGCTCTGGGGTGGCTAAGCACGCACAGCAACTTCTGTTTCACCACGCCACTGCACATCAACATTTATCCAAATACATATTTGTACAATAGACCATAATGGTCTGTTTGCTTTGTAACAGTCTATTTGGCTGCCCCTAAACGAGTGGTTCGGGTGCGCAGTGAAAGGAGATATAACTGCTATTGCTATTTCGGCATCTGTTCCTCTCCTAGCTACTACCATTTCTCTCATTTCTGCCTCAGATGCTGCTGCTTCTGCTATTACAGCCATCAACCAGTTTTTGCATGTGCCTTCAAATCTGCCTTTTTATGAATGTCCAATGTTTTCTGCTAGTCTCTTTGGATATGTCTATTTTGCCCTCTCTTTTTTACTGTTTTTGCCATTTATCTGAACTCATTCATTTCTGTTTCCCTTCGACTCATCCCAGTTGGAAGCCTTTACCCTGCCCACCCAAACTGCATTATTTGTATTAAGAGCAGGTATAATTTTGTTCAAATTAATTAAGAACTGGCCTGCAACATCACCACTTTTTAGAGTTCAACTGAACCTACAGTTGTGGTTCAGAAAGGCGATTTTTTCTTAGAAGTCTTGTTTCCCACTGCACAACTAAATACTCTTTAAGCAGGAAGCAGAGAGCAGGGGAAAATGCAGATATCTGCATAGCTATAGATGTATATAAAGAAAAGGATGACAATGCCCTGCTAGCTGAAAAGAAACTTAGCATGTGAGTTGCAATAAGTTCGTTGAGTCCATATGGGCTCCTCATTAGCCTACTCCAGTCAGCATGTACTCTGGACACCCGTGGTGGTGCTCATGCTGAAGGCAGTAACAGTCTTGTCTTGGTGGCACTAAATGAGAGGTCGCAGAGAGGGAACTATAAATATCTGTCATCCTCTCCCTCCCTTTTTCATAGGGAGAATTAAATTGTTAACAAGGGTGACATGTAACTGATTGCACCGGACAGCTGATTAACATTGTGCCAGAATAAATAAGGCAGTTTGCAGCTCTCCAAACTACCATAGCAGGTTCCCTTCAGGTTTAGTTGACATCTCTCCATCACTTGTAACTAAGTTCCCTATAACTATAACATCTAAAAAAGTTCATTTGGGAGAGGCGGAGGAAAGGGAACATCTTTAAGCATGACCACGGAGACTACATGAAGGAGTATGTAGAGCAGAAAAGATGGCATGTCATCAATTCTCAGCACATCTCACTTCACCCTGATTTCTTCACACAGGAAAGCCTTTACACTCTGTTTTAAAAGGGAAACTGAGACATTGCAGAAAAAAAGTCACTTTGAAACAGTGATACTCTTCTGCATCTTCATACCCTAGCCTAATCTGTGCCATGCAGACAAAATAAATATCCAAACTGCCAAAGAGTTTATAGGAAAGCAGACTTGCAAGCATTTCCATGACTTATGTCCCAGTTCCTCAGACTTCAACATACCCAAGGATAAGCTTTCAAGATCACCAGTCCCCCTGAACACAGCCTGCCCAAAATGATCTGTATCAAATTAGTATTAAAAGCAATACAAATGCCCATATGCTTAATTTCCAGGAATTGCAGAAGCACAGTCTACATGAAGTGCTCAGTGTCTGGCACTAACCTGTAGGTTTTGGAAAGTAAGGCACACTCTCTGTTCTTCTTCTGTGTTTACACCTGGGTCATCTGCATAACTGTTTCATTTTTAAAACATTGGGTTTATAGTTAGGTTTGTGGTAGGAAGAAGGAAAAAAAAAAAAAAAGTCGCCAGGCTGGCTGAATGACATGCCATAAAGTTTACTGCCCTTTAAGGCTCAGAACAACCTTTTTATATTCATTGAACTGCTTCAAAAAAACCTGATCACATATCATCTACATACTGTAACTACAGATTAGCCAAGCCTTATCGGATGAAAGACTAACACTGGGAAAGCCGCTACAGGATTTGTAGAAACTTTCACCTTTGTACGTTTGCCTTAAGGCAAGTGATTTAAAGCAATTTGTTGTGTTTATTGGAATAAGAGGATATCCCATTACATAATCTCTCGGCAAACCTGGGTTATCATGATTTCAAGAAGTAACAATGTTGTTAAAATTGGTTAATTTGTTACATATGATTAAGCTAGAGTTCCTACATCAGACATCCCAGAGCAAAGTTAAGGGCAAAACTTGATGGGGTATTAGAAATACCCAGGGTTTGAATTTAGTTTTGGAAAAAAATTTACTATGACTATTTCTGGATCCAG
Source organism: Gymnogyps californianus (assembly GCF_018139145.2). Taxonomy (NCBI): domain Eukaryota; kingdom Metazoa; phylum Chordata; class Aves; order Accipitriformes; family Cathartidae; genus Gymnogyps; species Gymnogyps californianus. Next base: position 14,083,967 of record NC_059482.1, read on the forward strand.
GTCCTATTTCACCTTAACCGCAGGCTTTATAAATAAAGATGTTTTATAAAATAAACCTTACTTTCCTTAATTCAAATCTTTCTTAACATATATGTAGGACTCAGAAGCACAGGAGAAGCCTCCTGTTTTTAGACTGGATCCATATCTATGCTAAATAAACCACCATTTACATCAATCTTGCTAAACTGTTTGACTGTTTCTCTGCAAGTAGCTTTTCAAATTAAATTACAACAAAGTAATTGTTTCTATTGACACTGTATGTCTTTGCGCTGGAGAGGGGAACAGACATTATTTGTTTATTGAAAAAACACTGATGGCATTTTTCTCAGCATAACATCACATTTAATTTTATGTATTAAAACTGAGTTTCAAATTCTGCACCTATATTTACGTCAGCTCCAAATATTTTCTGAAGCAAACCCTGACTGAACGAGATGCAGGCAGCAAAAAATGGGCAGATAACACCAATGAACTGCATCTGTCTTGTTCTAGTGAATCTTCACTTAGTGTCTCACAATACGAGGTGTAGCAGCAACACAGGCTCTGGCAGTTCAACAGAAAAGAACGGGCAGCAGTGGAGTGACAAGTGGAATTCACCTTCATTCCTGTGCATGCACATAGACAACGCTGGTGACAAAGCACCATCAGGCAGTTGGCAGCATTTACCAGCAGGTCACAGCCAGTGAAAGACTGCCATGCCACAGCAAGCCCACAAGCCCAGCTCCTGGCTGCACCATTTCCCCTGCTCTCTCCTTCCTGCTTACATTGGGATTGACTTTGAAGCAAAGTCTCTCACAGGAAACTTTGGCTGTCAACCAAGTTGTGTTTCTATGAAAGGAATGCTATTCTTCTGCACTCCGACCATGGCAGGCTAGAAACAGGCTGGGAGCTGGCAACTGGATTTGAATCCTTCAACACATGGATACTTATTTATCCATTTCTCCAAAATAACTCCGCAGAAAAAAAAAATTGGCCTATAAGGAACAGAAAAACCTCAGCAGATACAGTTACAGTTGATACAAGTGAAACATCATCAGTTTGGCCTAGAGTTAATGGGACTACATCTCCCCAAACGGAGCAGGAATGACAAAAGCCTTAAAGAATGAAGGCAGTGAAAGTGTCAGAGAAATAAATCACTGAATTTTGTGCTCCTCTCCTATACAGGACACAGCTGATGGTGTTTGTTGCATTCCTGCTGTATCCACTTCACAACAGACATCAATTCTTTAGTGGCCTGTATAATAACTATCAGAGATAGTTAACATTTTAAACAAAATTAAGACTACTCACAGCAAGCCAGATGAAGATACCAGACAATCATTGACCTGCAGATCTCAGAAAACAAACAGAAGAATGTTTACAGAGCCTTGGACAATTAACTGAACCACAGTACTAAGGCATAATGCACTTGGAATGAAAATTTCAGTCCTATTGTTGTCCCCACATTCCTGTTTTCTTTTTCTCCTCCTATATTAAAGATGTGGGGTTTTGTTTTGCTAGAGGACATACATGCTGTTAAGTCTGCTTGCTTTCTCTATTAATAGACTTCCCAGGACAAATCAAATTTCAAAATAATTTTGGCAACTCACAGCAAAATGCAGAGAACGAGGTAAATGGGTTGTGTATAGTTCATTTTTGGACAGTAGATTATCAATCAAAAGAAGAAGTTGTTTTGAGTTAGAAAGGATCAATTGGGAAACATAGTATAGGAGGTATAAGGACTGGGCTAAACCCTAAAGACTCTCCGTCCGGAGCTTGTCTTTGTTGAACTGCTCCTTCCCATAACCATGTGTTCAAGCCAGCCTAATTCAGGCAGCCAAGCATAGCTCCGGACTACTGAGTGATGCTGTTTGCAGCACAGAACAATTGTGTTAACTGATGATGAATTGCATAAACTCAGCTGCAGCCCATAGTTTCACCTCATCAGTTGTACCAGCTTTGGGCACAGTCTAATTAACTTGCTATTGTTGATCCTAGCTAGGCAGTTTCCTATTGCCACCTTCCTATAAATTCTAGACTGATTTCTTCCCTAATCTGGATCATTTCACAACATTGTTTTTGAAAGCATTTAAACCAGCAAAAATCTAGGGCAGGATTTTGCTAGTGGATGGGAGTAAGATAAAGAAACAAATTCAGACTCTGGCTTGCCGAAAGGACATAACCTTTGGGTTTTTCCTATAATTCTATTTTGATAACCTCTGATGCTAAATCAATATGAAATCACTATAAAGTGCTATAAACTTGCAATGTGATTTCAAAGAACACAGTAACATCGCAGTATTGTTAGGTGCTAACATTAGAGATTCTTTTTTAACCTCAATTCTGAGGTCAGTCTATAGAGCTTTAAGGCCGGATAGAAAGAACAGACAGACTTCTCTTGTTATCATCTATATCACACCACATATCATTTGTGCCCACACTGTTAAAGTGGCTAAAGTATCTGCACTGCAGTTTACCGGTATTATTCAGAATGCAAAGTGACATTCACCCGGTTCTCTCTTGCTTACAAAGGTCAGTTTTGTAAAACTTGTCATCTTGATTGATATTCTAATGTCATTTTTTTATAAATTGTTTTGTTGATATATGTAGCCATTTGCAGTTGATGTTTTTCTCCAGATTATTGAGAAAACTGCAGTCTGCAACAAGTGCTAAACAGTGATGAGGACCATCAACATTTGTCCTTCCTGAAAGGAACCACAGCTTGTCTAGCTCTAAGGAGTCTCTTCTTCAGGCTAGAGACAGAGTTACCACTTAGAGATCAGCTTTTCTTTTCAGGAAGGCAACCAAGAAACTGGCAAACGGCAATCTGAAACGCTCCCACAGAATTTTGGACCCTTGTTTCATATTTCCAGCCAGGGAACCATGCACACAGGCTTGCTGCTGTGCCATGCAACCCCCTGGGCACCACAGGTAATGGAAGTGTATCCACAGTGTTCCTGCTGAACACCCAATGCGGCACTGAATTTGCTGCTCAGCAACATCTCATGGCACCTCTGAGATGCTGCCAGTGGGAACGTGCCAGTTCACCTCGCTCCTCTCATGCATAGCTGAATCTTTACCAATACCAGCCCAGAAGCTTGTGGCAAAATGGTTTCTTTTAATTGGAAAAGGCAGATTCATCAAAACCAAATCCTTACAAGACCATAAATTTTGATCTCTCACATAGAAATATTTTCATGTCTGGGATAAAACTTTTGGTCAGAATGAGATCTCATAATACTCACAAGTTCCCTGTGCTTACTAAGATAAGAGATACCTGAGATCAAACACTGCCCTCACCGCTGCTTTTGTGTTGTTCAGCATGGACACTTGAACCTGTCTACTCCTTGTCTTAGCAAGTTCCCAGAACAGAGATAAATGTGTAGTGAGGAAAAAAAGTCCTCATTTCATTTTGATGTGAAATAGGATTTTTTTTTTTTTTGAGTCTTGACAAAACCACACATTCCTAAATGCCAATCAATGTTTATAAAAACATTATGCATTCAAAAAGCACTATTTCAATAGGCTGAGAAGGTCAGAAGGACATTTATTACAGCATTAACTCAATTTGAAATTCTAGGAACATAGCAAGATTTACTGAGGAAAGGATCATTTACAACCTCAATAGATAATGCATATACACAATTTTAACATTCTTCATAATGCTTATTGCAGGATTTGAACAAAGCACTCTCTCACACATCCAAAATAAGTCTCAAACTTCTGGACAAGAAGTGGCTAGATAAAATTTTAATAAACATAAAAATGCTAGAGGTCTCAACATATTGCCTATATTTTGGAGAAAGATTCTTTCAAAACTTGTTCTTTCCTACTTTCACTCCTAGCTTTTGTCTTCTAGGTCTGTATATGAAAATGTGTGAGGAAAAGAAATAAAAAGATTCAGAACACACTCAAGCTAAGTTGGAAAATAAATGTCAAAAGACAAAGGGGTAAAAATCAATACATTTCAAATGTAAAGCTACATATTCTCTTAACATGACATTAATTCAAAAATTGGCTGCCATTCAACTGAAAAGTAAGTCTGTCTTTCCTCTCTAATCCTAGTAAGGTTTGTTCTATTAATACATTGTACCTTTTTTCTGAGCACTGTCTCAGTGCAAAGCTTCAGCCTTGTTTTGTTTAAGTGCTCTCCTGGAGTTCTTTGTACCACTTTCTTGCCTTTGCAAAACTGGATGATCAGCCCTGAAAAAGCCAGCAAATTACTCTGGACATACCTTCTAACTGCAGATGTTCCCTAATATTTCCCAAACAAGTAAAATAACAAGTGAAGCTTAATTTCATCCATGACTACTTATCAACAATTTTCTGGTGCGATCCAGGTACATTTATTATACATTTTGGGGAATAACAGAGGAAGTACTTAGTAGTAGTAGTAGTGCTTATAAGTTTCACAGTTTCACTCCAAAGAGGTCCTCTCGGCTTCCCTTCAAGAAGAACGACCACCAAGAACCAATCAGAATCACCTGAAGATTAACATCACTAATTATTTTTCATTCTCTTTTCCTTTGTTTGTAAAATTCAGGATGTTAACAGCAAGCTAGACCATATGCTCCCAGATCTCACACAGAGTTTCATAATCATATGCACACATAAGATATGTTTTGTCTTTGTTTAAATGTATCATTGATTACTCCTCTTATTGCAAACTACAGACCATGGGTAGCAACTGCAATCAGGCTAAGGGTGCTACAGAAAGAATATCTGTATTAACTGTACAAAGTAATTATTGCATGCATTTTATGACTGTGTACTTCAATATAGCTAATTCTCATTAAGATACAAATTTACTGAGTCACAGCAATTTGAAGGAAGAAAGTTTGTGACTCAAGAGTACATATTGATTGGGTGCTCTAATATTTATTTGGGATTGGACCGAGGTCATTCACCTCAGTATCCTCAAGTGCCATTAAGAGGTGTAACTCTGCAATACTGTTGGGCTGTCTTGCATCCAATGGGAAATGTCCCTGTTATAACACAGTTCTGTGAAATCTTTTCTTGGCTTGTGTGCCTTTCCATGGAATACTTCTTACTGTATTTCCTATCCTAATAACAGATAACCACAGTTCCAAGAAAACTATTATCTTTATACATAGGGACAGCACAATATGACTACACTACATGATGGCAGTACAACTAGCAGTGTCTGCCTGTCAAGAGCAGTTTGTTAGCCCCATACCATACCGTGAGGAAGAACTGCTGGTTCACAAAATCACAGCCGATGTGTCAGTCTAAGCATGCTGTCTAGATGCTCTATACTTATCTATTATAAGTAGATAAATCTATAGATGCTCTATATTATCTATTTTTATTATTAAATTGTATCCGTTCTGGAGCCAATACCTTGTCTTTTGCAAGGATAAAAGCAGAAAAATGTATAATCAAGGAAAAAGGCTGAAGAGGTGGATGCTTAACTGTGTTACGGACTTTCTTTAATTAAAGCCTCTCTTAACCTGCTCTTAATCAAAGCAAATGGCAAGTGGCATGCTCAGCAGATGGGTACAGCTGTGCATAACAACCATGCAGGTGTTTAATTTTATACTTGGCAAGTACAGTAAGCAGCATTCAAACATTTGTGGGTGAGGGGGTGGTTAGTGAGGGAGGATTTCAAAGACACATGCCACTGAAAGAGGGAGATTATTCTGCCACTATCAAGTTACTCAATCAACTTCACTACTTTTGTGTTAAATCCCAGCTTGAATTACAGGGGCAGATGTATAATCTGCGAGGCTTTCCAGAGTAATCCCTCTCTCTTGCAACACTCCCCCCCCCCCCTTTTTTTTTTAAGGCTAACTGTACTGAACTGCAGCTTTCTGTCTTCTCACATACCAAAAGCAGTTCTTACTCTTTGTCTCCTATTCCCAGTACAAAAGACACTGGATGAGTCAGAGGAGACAGAAACAAACTCATCCTAGGTAGAAATTTATCACTGACAGAGCCAGGAGCTCCAGAAACATGTGAAGAAGGCAGGGAGAGAGGTTGCCTGAACAGAGAAAAGAAACCCAAACGCAGGACTTTCCAGACAAAGTGCAAATCCAGAAAAATAATTATTGAGATTCTCACAAAATAAGAAAAAAGAGTATTCATTTGAACTAGAAGTCTGCCACAAATACAATTAAAATGAAAAACAGTAATTCAAAACAAAGCCAAGGAAGGCTAAATTTTGCATTTCACAAACATCAGTTATCCCCTGCACCGCCAGTAATTCACAGTATCATTTACCTGCAAGAACAAAATGGAATAAGGCCAGGTAAACGAAACACAGGGAAAATGGCAAGTATTTGGCATCTTCCATATAAAATATACCAAAGGAAGGAATTCTGGCAAAGCAAAGGATCAGCATAAAAACATAGCTTGAAAGGGAACATTACTGAAAGGTAAAAGTGGCAGTACCATCATCTGCATCAATAGGTATTATCCAGACATACATTACAGCTATAGACAAGGAAAAAGGCAGAATGCAGATGAGGTAGAACGTGTAATTTCAAAGCATGCAAGTCAGTGTTGATGTTAAAGTGATTCAGAGACTGCTGCTATTACTTTTTCACTCATTTTCATGTACTACAGTACATTAAAGGTTAGCTAAAAATAGATTACACACTTTCATAATATTGCTTTCCCGCATATTCCCCTGATATACTCTACTCTTTCAAATTAGAATAGAAATATCCAGCAGACTCCCTCTGTGTTTTTCCATGCATAGAAAGAAGTTCAAATACCCTTGTTTAACAATTTGAATATAAAGTGGAATGGAGCTGCTTAAGAATTCCTTCCCTCAGTATTTCTCAGACTTACTGAAAGTACAACCCCCCTTTTGGCTCTCTGTTTCTATCTGCTTGCAAAGTCTGAGATAGTTGGTAGAATATTTTGAACACTTTAAAGCTTTTTCTGCTACTTTCCAGTTCCTTTGGCATGCTTCTGTAGTCTTCAAGAAGTGGTATGGCACCCCACAGCTGGAGAAACAGTGACTTGGATGACTATCATAATCGAAGCACATAGGAGTTTAACACAGGAATTACTGAATAAGGTTCCTTGTACTAAGCTGAAGATTTATAAACATAGGACTCTCTCTTATGCAATAAAAGAAATATGTGCTTTGCTTTCAGTCAGATTAATTGTTAATGCACCCAACTCCATAAGCACTTCAGGTGCTCTTCAGGTGACTGTGATTCCTATGGTAATGAGTGATACATCACCCACAGTCCCCTAACGAGTCCCATGCCAAGAAATTAAACAGATCCACAGGTGAACTGCTAAAAGATCAAGTTCTGAGAGAACTGCCACAAACAATTTCCCTTTTCTGGCTTTAGTTTTTATGGTCTGGAGGGGGAATCTTCTGCCACTGTTGAGAGATACATTTGTGAATTTAAAATACAAGGTTCTGAATGCAAGGATTTAGGAGACTAAAACCAAGGTACCCAATAGACCAAAATATTTCCCATATATCCTTATTGTGAGTATCACTAAATACTTGCTACTAAGAAAAGAAGCTTTCTAAGGAACAACATTATATAGCAATTCCTAACTTAATTCATCTTCACCTTAAATACCCAACCTACACATTGCATTTTTTTCTTGATATCACTGAAACTGAAGAGCCCAGAACTTGAAACACATTTTAACAGTTTTCCTGTTATTCCTAACAGCCAGATTTCAAATAAAGATCAGTGAACACTCTTTTCCCAAAGAATACTGTTCAAATTAATTATCATCATCTAGTTTGTTACACAGGTGATAACCATCTGTAAAACTACTGTCCAATAGTAGGTTCTTCAACTACCAGTGAAGCAAATAAGGTTACCCTTAGGTTTTAAAGTATGTAGTTTATCTTAAAAAGATCTTGCTGCTGTGTCTGTTGAGGCAAGGATCACAACGTGGCATGTTTGAAGGGCTCTGCTGCAGAACTGCTCTATACCCAGCAGCACAGATTTCCTCCAGAAACTGACAGGGGCCACACTGTGATACCCACTGGCATCTCCCAGCAGAACAAGATTATTAGTGCTATGTAATATAGCGGGTGAGGACTATGTTTGCACAAACAAATCTATTTAACTTTTCCTGACTGAAGTAAAACTAGACATGTCTATATACAGAACAGTTTATATCTGTTTGATGAAGCAAACTGTTCTTTCATCTGAGGTCAATCCAATCCAAACTATTTAACATTAGATTTCCAATACTGAATTTCCAACATTAAAATATTACAATCAATTACAATCATTAGAAATGTTGGTAACTTTTCCTAAGTAAGTATTTTTTATTTTAAAATTTGTCAAAGATAATTGCCTGGATGGTTTTGAAATGCAAGTTTTTAATGGCAAGCATGTTAAACATGGAAGAGTAGTTGAGAAAGGGAAAAATTAAAATAATAGAGTGACTTGCTTTACCTACAGGCTGTAGCATAAATGAAGTCCAAAGGACCATTATACTCAAAACACATACATGTGAGACAAAGTTTTAATTCATCACATATTCCTTAAAAACACAAACTTTATTTAGTCAGCATTTTAATTTCCAAAATTTTTCCTGTTCTATTTTTGCAATCATAACATGATTTTGTTAAATATTTAAAGGCTTCCTTCTCAGCAATAAGCAAATTGTCTATTTGTATAGCAGATGAAACACTAGTTATACCTTGGAGAATTACAAGTATAAACAGAATGAGCATTCAGGTCAAAATAAAAATAAAATTAGAGTCCAAAAATGTTTGTAGGAAATAGCACAATTTATATTTACCAAATTCATGTAGAATTAAAGTCGAAGAACCTGTGTATCTAAAGCTAACTTTTATGACAACCTATACTTCCATAAATATTTATTATCAATACAGCATATCTAACCAGCTAAACCATTCCAGCCATATTTGCATTTCAGAGTGATTATTTTTGCAGCTAGCATATTAATTTCCTTGAAATGAATAATTTATTATGGTTATTCTTCATTTCTCCCTTGTGTGTATTTTCAAGAAAATGGTGTCCTAAGGCTTGAATAATTACTAGCCGAATACTAGATAGTTACCTTGATCTTCGCTCAGTATATATGTATGTGCATGTGTTATCAGGGCTCCGTAGTATTTTCTCCAGCAGACAATATTAGGTAAGACTAGAAAACAAAGCTACAAGGTGATTCAAATTGGTTTTGAATCAAGATGATTCAAAGTTTCAATACCAACAGTATGCAGTTATATAGGGGCATCCCTTTTGGTCTCTACAGATTATTTGGGGCTATAATTTCAACCTATATTCTCTAATTTTGTCACAGACAGAGGTAGAGCCAGGTGAAACACAGGTAAGATACTGTAGGGCCCTTCTTGAGTGAAACAGGACCGCAGTCATGGGAAACAACTTTCCAAGTTTAAAAAGAATAAATCATGATGACTCCAGCAGATGCTGCTATTTTTGAGGGGCATTTCAGGTTTGGCACTAGCACATCCCATCTGTCCTTGCAGCACACCTCTTCCGTGACTGCCTCCACGCAGAGGACCCCACAGCCTCTCACCCCACACGGCTTCTCAGGTCAGAGATCAGCACAGGCAGCCACAGACTTAGTAGTACTCTATGGGATCTACCACACTGTTCTTGACTTGAAGTGGATTGTACTTTTGATTGAAAATAGGGAGAACGGGGAGGGGAAAAAAAGAACAGCAAAGGCTATAGCCTAGTGAGCAGTACCATGGTCATGGGCACTGAAACTCTCTGTTCTTGATATTTTTATGTTCCACTCTTAAAGCTGCTTGGTTTTGTTCCATGTGTTTAGAGCAAAATCTATAAAAACTGCCTTAAAATGGGCACATATGAAAATTTTATTCTTCAGTTTGCCCATCCCATTTGGCTCTGGGCAGAAACAAAGCCAGGCTCAGCACAGCTGAGGGAACACAATGGTGCAGGCAGTAAGTGGGAATGAGCTGGGCTCCCACTTAACCACTTCTGTGCCCAAGGACCTGCCAGCGGCAGATCCACAATGGGTCTGAAGGAGCGCGCTGGCGCAGAGCCAGCATGCGGGCTCCCACTTCCACTGCTAGCCCAGAATTGGTGAACACACTGATAAACACGACCTACTGGAGAAAAGACAGCCTATATTCTACAAAGGGAAAATTATGTGTCTTACAATCAGTGCCCTGTGAAGGACACTTCTGTAGGAAAAGTGGGTAAGGGTCATCAGTGATTAGAGGATACCTGGAGCAATGAAATGGTTTCAGTGAGATCACTCAAAAATAAACAAACCAACCAAACCCAAAAAATCTTCTGTAGGAATGACCACATGAACCCAAATATAGACCAGCTGTGAACATACGGTACGCCTTTGTTCAGGGACATCCATCGTAAAGGTGGGACAAACAGCGTAAGGAAACCGTATGCCCTCCCTGCTTTCCTGCCACCGCAGGGCCCAGCCTCTCTGCCCCATGCCCATAGTGCCCGGCCTCCCCTCAGCTTTTCAGCCTTGCAGCCCACCTGCCAACTCTGGCTGCGCTTCTCTCCATGCTGCCTGGTGTCTCGCTGCCCAGACACCACCTCCAACCCCTCTGGATGAGCATTAGGAAGATGGTCACCCTGCTTAATTATTAGCCTCAAAAGACAACAATCTGTTGGGGACCTTCTGAGTGTGAAATGAGCTGCTTCTTGCTCTGCTTCAGTTAAGCTGCTGAGCATCAAAATCTTTGGAAAACATCAGAATCTGAGTATTTATTATAGTTCAGTACAGACACTACACTTCATATGCAGCGTTTACTGTCTCCCAGCTTCAGCAGATAACATACAAACTGCAAATGGATATAAAATAGTCAGCTCTTCCAGAGGGCAGAAAAATGCATTTTCTTCACTGTAAACTACATGTAAACATAAAATGGCAACTACCCAGGCAGCAAATGGATTTCTCTTTCTTTTTAAACTTGTAAAACATACGCTGATACGGTAACCAATGCAAAAGGGTACAAACTGCATATCTACTACTGCTTTTTCTTATACAAACTTCCTAAGTATGAATGTTAAATAGATACTTGCACCAACTTCAAGGCCTTAAACCTGTCAGCTTTCCTTATAATCATCTTAAACATTTAAAAAAATTCACAAGGTTTTCATAAGGACTAAAGCATTAGTAGTTACAGCATAAGCTGAAGATGGAATTTACTGCTATCGCTCTGCATCTAATGTTTGCACAAGACTAATCGATTAAGGCATTCCCAGATGGTTTTAACATTTAACAGGATCTATAGAATGACAGTCAGAATTTTTAATACTCAGAGAGTCACAGAAGAGTGGCATCAATAAGACAAATTGTATGAGTAAGTGGCGTTAGAATGCACTGGCAATGCACCCAAAAAGTTATTTTTAAGGACTGCAACAAGAAATATTCCAATTAGGCTACATAAATTACCAGAATGTAACCATCATTACTGAAAAGAGAATTTCTCTTGTTACCATAAAAAGAATTCATCGTTCAGACTGGAGAAATATATACTCTTTGGACTTATTATTAAAATAAATGTAACAAGTTATAATTAAATGCGTCTTAAATTGCAATAATTACCTAGAAACACTGAACAGATGAGCACAGGTGAACAGCACACGCATCAAAGCACGGAGTGAAGAAAATGAGAATAAATGCTTGCTCTCTTAAATGCTGTATCTTCAAGTAAGCAACCTGATGTCAGCTCAGCCAACCAACATAGTTGATGTAATTAAACAATGATATAGGTTTATTATATAACCAAATGGAAAGCTGTAGACAGGTCTGAACAGCACTAAAAGAAGATTTAATTAAGTTTGCAGAAGATCTAATTATGCAATGCTGGAACTGAAGTGTATGAACTGGATCTGTTCTGCTCTGACACTTCTTTCCAGCTTTTTATTCTAGAATTTCAAAGATTATTTGAAAAATGCTAAAGGAGGAAAAAAGGAGCAGTTGGTCTGAAATAATAAATTTTTCATATCAAAAATCAGCACAAAAAAAGAAAGGTACCCTGCAACAGAATAGATGGCAGCTGCACCAGAGACAAGCTTTTATATTTAACCTCTCAACAAGCAGAATATTCATTGCTTTTCATAAAAAGAAAGCATGAAAATCTAAGCAAATCTCATAGTTAAATCCCCCTTCCTAATGCATTTCAGGTTGACAAACACATCCCTAAAGTCACTGACATCAGGGTAGTTCAGCTGAGAGCCCCCTGCAGCCCTCCTGCAGCTCACCCAGCGATTAGCCAATTCCCGTGTCCCTTTTCCCTGCTCTGCTGTTGGCTGTTGAGGGGACTCTGTCATCTCCCCACTGCCAGTGGGCAGGTGGCCTGGTGGTCTTCTCCCTACATACCTCTCCTTTCACCCCATAACATGTTGCCTCTCAGTGACAGAGCCCCTTGTCTCCAGCTACCCAAGCAGCCAGGGAGCAGAAGCATCTTGTAGGCAGTTTGCCTATATGAGCTCCCTTCTTTGCTCTGCTTCTCTCCCCCTTGCAGGACTCCCCTGAGCCTTGCAGTAGCCCAGTCCTGAAAAGCTACATGTGCTTTATCTAGACTTGAACCATTAGCTCAGCAGGCTGTTTCTTGGAACAAAATCTCCTTTTCCAACAGCAGAAGTTAACAATCAAGATATATTACAACAGTGATATTGCTTTTCCCTCAGAAAGGTTTGCTGTGCTCTAAGCTGTGTACACTGTAAGCACCGCCACTCAAAAAAAGAAAAAAAAAGTCATAGGGAAAGAAATATGGAAAGGGAAATGGCAATTTGACTGAGACCAGAATGGACAAAAGGGCCAAATCACTTGTGCGGCCACAGAGACCTGCTGAGCTGCATGGCTCCAGTGAGACCATACAGCAGCATCAAAGTATGAGCGACATGTTGCAGAGGACCCTACGCACTGCCTATCCTGCTCACCATGCTGCCTCGGAGGCACAGGCAGGCTTCCACCCTCCTCTGCTAGCCATGCTCCTCTTACACCAGCTGCTGATATGCCTCAGCCATATTTTTATTAGCTATGATTTAAAAGTATGACGATAAATGCTTTTAGTAAATACACAGTGACATTTTAAGGCAGTCAGTGAAATAAATTGGTGTTAAGGTACATTCCTCATTATCTAGTTTTGTCCAGAATACTTAAATTAGTTTCTCCACAGTTTTTTCCAGTCACTGTTTGGCAATTGCCTCTGTGCTTGATCAGTGATTTCTTTTTGCTCCCTCAGCTGTTGTCTATACAATGACATGCTTAGACACATCTGAGAAATTCAAGTGTCTCGTTCTCCTCACTCATGTCTATCTCAATTCAATTCTCTTTCAGTTCTCTTTTCCTCTCAGACAATTTCTTGTTAGTATAAATCACCTGTCACTTATCTTGATAGATTTAGTTGGATCCAAGCTGAGAAAGCTGAGATAATTCTCAGTTCTTACCATAGCATTCTTTATTTTACCATTCTGGTTTTCCACATAGAAATACTATGGTTTCCAAACTTCATTTTAATATCATAGATTGTGAAATTACAGCTCTGTTAAAAAGAGCGGTCTAAGGGAGATTTATGACTGGTCAGTAGGTGTTTTGAAGTACTCTTTTTAGCCATGATTTTCACTGCCTGCCAAAGAAATGTGTTTTCAGGTACCGCCATTATCAGGGGAGATTCTACATGCTGAAAAAATATGTGTATGGAGCATCATAATACTGTTCACCTTTACTGATTAAAATAAACAGCATGAAACTAGAGTAAAACTTTAAAATTTGGGGTTTACCCTGAGAAATAGACAGTATTCAGCCTACAGTATTTTCAAGGCAGGGCTTAGGGTGGTCAGCCTGGACCCACTGCACAGTGAGGCCACGGTGAACCCTCCACCCATTTCAGCCCTCATGCCTGCATGGAGCTGCTTGTTAGTGTAAAATTAAGCACATGAATGTGTGCGTACACAGCAGCACTTTAAAACCTCTTTTTTGGGTGTTCGTTTTTTGTTTGGTGTGGTTTTTTTTTTTTCCTTGCCCTGTTTGAAGTCTTCGCAATGTAGGTGGTTTTGGACTCCATGTGCCACCTCCCTCCTACTTGGCAAGGCTGCTGATACCCAGAGCACAATGCAGAGAGCTCAGCGGCCACTCTCACCTGGATGGGATCTTACTAAGAGGCATCTCCCAGCTTCATTCGGTGTGCAATGCCAGCCTGGCCTCTAGTCTTTTCCTTCTGTCATTCTGATAGGGGGATGACTTCAGTTCAGCCAACAACTCTACTAAATGGAGTCACTAAATACCACGTAAAGGAGCCAGTGCCTCCTAACAGCAGTAGGAACTTCCCTGGTGATTTCAAAAGAGCTTTGGCTCATGCCAAATGTGCCTTTGTCTTCACAGGAGAGTAAAAATTTAGGAACAACCTACAGATATTTAATATTCAGAATATGAATATCTCACTATTAATAGCTCACTAATATCAACAAGTTGACACTATGGAACAAATGAATGAAACAGAAGATAACTATGGGAAGCACAGTAACTATTCCATGTAGCAATAAAAAAAGAGCACTTTTCTAAATACTGGTACAAAAAGCTGAATTTTAAAGAGGTTTCCCTTTCCACAAAAAACATTATAAATAAATTATGGCTCATTATAACATGATTTGGACAGACAGTAATTCACTAGGCCTTTAGGGATTTGGGTAGAATCCTTTCGGATGAATGCAATCAGACCTTTGGTTATCACACATTCCTAAAATCATGCCATGGTTGTTGGTTCAATTATATTTTTTAAATACTCCTCAAATATAAAATGATAAAAACTTCTTTAGCAATATCTTTACAATCGTGGTAATGTGTTACGAATTTAATTCCAGTGCATTCACACTGAAGGTATCCATTTTCACCCTCATTTAATACACTATCCCCAGGAGGATTCATTTTGACAGAGACCGTACGTGCTCTGATAATAGCTTCAAAAATTATGATACACTGCAAGCAATGTTCTTAATTGTGAAAAAGTTCATAATTTTGGAAACAGGGACTTAACTATATTTGTAATTCCTAAAATTCATTCGCTACTACTCTGTTGAAAATCTCCAAGCTACTAAGGAATAGCAATGCCCTTCTGGTTGGGCTGGCAGCACCTTCACCATATGGAGATTATCTTCAATGCAATAACACGATGAACTCAAAGCCCATTAAAAGCACTGCTGAAAGAACACAGGAAATCCTGAGCTTAAGAAAAGCTAGAATGGGAAGAACGTTCATTTAATTTTATTGACATCTTAGAGACAATTACTTCTCTCTTAAATATCATGCTATCATTTATTTTAATCAGATACCACTGTATTAATATATGCATTTAGCTGTGCAGAACAGGAAAAATAGAGGGGGAAAGAACATCAAACTTCTGGTTTTAAGTGTAGGAGAAAAGCATCAATTGACTGCAAAATAGTGTGCAGTGACAGTGCGATTAAGTTTAAATTATCTAATATTAATATTGCATGTCTATGGCACCTGCAGTGTACCAGATACTGACTCAATGAGTACAGGAACACAACTGAATTTCACTGCACTTGTTTTGAAGCTGGCTTTCTAGACTAACTGAGAAGCATGGCCATGCTCCTCTGTAGAAGCAGTCAGGAAATCTCACTAACCAAAGTCAGACCTGAGAGACTTAGAGATTAACATTAGTAAGAGTTGATCATCCACTCATAACTTTTCATAACCTTTTTATACAGAATTGCTCTAAATGAAAGGATCGCATCCTTTCACTTGGTAAAAGTTCCCATTAAATTATTTTAATGTTATCTGAGAATAACCGATAATCTGAGAATTATCAGAGTAAAAAGGAAGCTTATGATCTCGGTGCGTTTTTAATTTGCAAGACACAGACCGTTAGCAGTAACATACTCTTTGACTGGCAGAGAAACTTGATGGACAAGTCAAGTGATTTCACACCAGGAAAGAAGATACTAACAAAAAGCTAACTTTTAATTCAAAGAATGTGCCTGTCCCAATATTAAGAAGAATGGGGGCAGGAAGAAAAAGAATGGGAGCAGGAATATGATGTTAACAGAAAATAGCTATATGTGATAGCATTATTTTAAATAGAAAAAGACAATGTATATATATTATTGGCTTAATTTCATGCCTACAATTTACAAGCGGCTTTGAAAGTTGACCAAGACAACACTGGGGTCCCTTTTGATAAATCTAAGATTGTGAAAGAAAAATTAAAGAAAAAGATCATTGAAGTTATAGAGTGAAAAGGGAACACTACATTGCACAATTAGAGAAAAACTGCTTTAAAAAAATGCACTTTAAACTACTTACTGATGTTTGGGGTGTTTGTTTCAACCTCAGAACGTAATGCTGTGGAACAGAGGGGACTGTAAATCTCCTCTAAAACCTAAGATATTTCCTAGGTCTCAACATGGCACATGGACACATCTAGCATTACTATCCTGGTTTGAATTTTGCTTTCCTGGTAACTAGTATTCAAAATTTATTAAAAGAACCTCCAAATTTTGAGAGGTTTAAAATAATCAGTTATTAGGTTTTTCTTTTCTCCCTAAGAATATGCTTTTCCATTTTGAACCTTTAAGATTCAATTTCTTTAGCATTTCTGAGTTCAGAAGGTAACTGCTCACCAAAGAAAGAAAAAACTGCTATACAATCACCAGCTTTTGGATTCAGTGGATTCAGGTAAGAAAAAAAAGGATGAAATCTTACAAACAAAATACTACATTATTTAGGTAGTTCAAAGGATTTATGTGATTAAGTTATGTTCTGCAATTTGTGTAATTATTTACAAGTTCCCAAGATTTGGCACCATGATCAGGTAGGTACCCTATGTACTGAACTTTGTAAAACTTGTGACCAAAAAGTTTAATCATGAGAAAACACCAGTTTACACTGATAGAAAAACTTTCCTGAGCAAAGATAGATAAAAATGTAACAGGTAGAGGTATTTGGATCTGAATGACTTGACAGTGAATTATCAACTCCTCTCCGTATCAAAGGGAGCAATATTAGGCCCTTTAAGACAATAATGGGATTGGTCCTTGAAAAAAACCAAAATTTTATGCAGAAATACTGAAAAAGTTTACTAATTAGAGATTAATTCATACCATCTAGTTTAAGACTACAAATTTCAGCATCTAAATTAGGATCTTGCAGAGCCAGTGCAGAGGGGCTCCTGCAGAAGACAAATCAGAGCACCTCCTAGTTGTGCCTCTCTCCACTACTGGCCACAGGGTGGATAACATTAGCTGGTCAGAAAAGCACTCTCCCTTCTCTCTTGAAATAACAGACTAAGAAAATCCACTGACTCAAACTAGGTTTTTTGCAAGCTCTGCAAGTCCACAAATGGTTGACCATCTGGTCTGTGGTTTTGCAAAGTTTGCTTTCACTCTCCTTCCTAAGTGATTTAAAAAAAAAAATAAAAAAAATCAATAATGTGTATGAAAACAATCATACTAACTGCTGTCCAACAGTGTCTATTTTAAATGCCAATAAAAATCTTGCAAATGGATTACAAAGTAAAACACATTTTATACATTACAAAAATGGCACTTTTGGCTCTACCCGTTCTTACATGGTAGCAGTTACATAAACTACAAACACACTTCTACCATTTATTCTATTAAATGTTCTGCAAACAAGTGAGTTTCTATTCAGAATATCTGCAGTTTATAATGGAATTTTATTGCTAGGAGATTGAGAAAATATAAAGTTTCAGGACACCTCTGTTGAAAACCTACCGATAACTTTTGTAAAATGCAGATACATCACAACCTGTGTTAAATAAAAAATGGCCCTTCTGAATACAGTCTGTAGTTAATGAAGGGTAGCGCACAAGAATTATTATAGTGACGTTTTTTAATTCTCTCAGAGTTAAACTCTTACTTTTCCATAATTCTGCTATTTATAGTATCTGAATTTAGAAGTTAGTTCTGCAATGGCTGAATTGGCAAGATGCTGAACATTTTGGCCTTGACCCCAGGAAAGAACAGAAACATTTTAGAAGATAAGACCCACTGGCATCTCTGAGAAGTTGCTTACATGTAATAGTAAGAAGTTACTTACATATGCTTACTATTAAGCATATGAATCTAATTGATTTGCTAGGTTAAGATGCTATAGCACTTCAGAAGATAGATATTCATTCTACGCCATTTTACAGATGGGAAAACTGTGCAGCAGGTCAATGAAAAATTCTGGACCAGGAGAGCAGAGTCTCATATTCCAGCCAAGTTTCCATTCTACTTGACCCAGACTGTATCTTTCTCTTACTCTTTATGCAGCAGAAATCTCGCAAGCTTTTTTCCAATTAGAACTGTATTAACCGCTTTTTACAGTGATTGCTTCCTTTTTGTCTTCTGCTTACAATTAACAGTAATTCTCCTCTCTACTTTCAGACCATGTAACTTGTGGACATATTCTTGACCCTAGTATCCCAATCACATAATTCCTCTTTGTTGTAAAAGCCTTACAAAACTGTTCTTGCCCACATCCAGACATGTTTTCTGTTGCCTCTACTAACACCTGTGCTATAACAGTTGTCTTCTGTCTGTGCCACTTCCTCAGTTATTTGAGGCACCAAACAGGCAACCACTTTCCATATTGCTATATGGCATCTTTTAGATATGGTTTCGTTTATAATGCACTTAATTTGACACATTCTAACTTTAAACACTTTACAAACCATTTCATTATAGCAGAAGAATAAGATCTGAACAACTACATTACCTGGTCACCTGTGGAGCTCCTTCTCAACATAAGAACATCATCCACTTGTTTCCTACTCTGTGTAGAAATATTTTGGTTGCTGGGTAATACACAGCTTACAGGAAGTCATGTGTTTAATGAAATGCTAGACTGAAAATAAATAAGTCGCTCTGCTACAAGCCTCTGATCTCCATTGTGCTCTCTATATTACATGATATTCACCCTTTGGATGGAACTGCAATTGACTCACACGAGTATAGGTATTTTCATTTAAGATTCTTACCTTCTCCTTGGAAGTCTGGCTTGTATTTAGCTGCAGTGGTGAAAAGCAGAGAGGAAATGAAACACTGGCAGAAGCTCTTCTTCACAGGAGCAACCAAGTCACATCCATGCAGATCCCATGGACTCTTAGCAGCTGTATGACCTCTTCATCCAGCCAGAGACATGTGAGACTAAAAAATCAATCCATCCTCTGTGCAGACTGCACAGGCTCTGCAGGAAGCTCTCTGCCTATGGTCGTACCCCGGGACCATGGGATATGGACCTCATAACCACAGGCACAGACCACCTGTAATGGATAAAGAGTTAAATCCAGAGTCATTCTTGTATTTTTACAACTCTGTGAATACAACAGCAAAATTTAAATGCCCGAAAGCTTCCCTAACACTTTGGAAGCATACAGAAAGCCTGTGGTACATGCTGAGAAATTCTGCTAGAGGGAACAGCAACATCTCAAAGAGTCAGCAAAGAGATCACAATTATCACTCCCTCAGGGTACCACAGAATAATAGGAGCTCATTTGAGAACAGATAAAACCGTGTGGGTGAATGAAGTTGAGCCTCTACTATGGACTTAAACCTGTGAAAGACATGGCTAGTCATTTTAGCAATATCTGCAGTACAGTTTTATGGTGTACATTCAGTCTGTCTGTAAAAAGAGATGTTACAGATGAAGTAAAAAAAAAAGATGCATTCAAAATAATATTGATCAAATTGCAAGATCAGTGAACAGTGAAACAGGTACGTCTTCCTGTAGGTCTTTGTCACTGATTGACTGTAGAACCATTAGTGTGAATGTGCTTTCCTAGCGGGTTAGCAGAATTGACTTCTGAATGACAATGTTTCTCCTCTAGGCTTATACAGCCCCAAAAGTGCAATGAATGAAGTTTTGCTGGACTTTAAAGGACAAAGGTCATTTGGAGGCATCAGATATATACTCTCACTGCCCCACAGAACTCAATTTCTTTTTGCAAAGAAAATATATTTGACAGTAACTTATATTTTAATTGTGACAGTTAATTAGAAGGAAACTATAAACGTCTGACAAAAAGCAAACCAACATATATTCCTAAGTGGGCTTCTGTACTTCGCTTCTGTTTTCTTATGTACCAATTTGTCGTGGTTTAACCCCAGCCAGCAACTAAGTACCATGCAGCGGCTTACTCACTCCTCCTCCTCTCCTCCCAGTGGGATAAGGAGGAGAATTGAAAACAAGTAAAACTTGTGGGTTGAGATAAGAACAGTTTAACAATTGAAATAAAAAATAAAAATTTTAAAAAAAAATAGTAATGAAAAGGAAGATAACAAAGAGAGAGTGAAATATAACCCAAGAAAGACAAGTGATGCACAGTGCAATTGCTCACCACTTGCTGACCGATGTCCAGTTAGTTCCCGAGCAGCGATCCACCCCTCCCAGCCAACTCCCCCCAGTTTATATACTGGGCATGACATCATATGGTATGGAATATCCCTTTGGCCAGTTTGGGTCAGCTGTCCTGGCTGTGTCCCCTCCCAACTTCTTGTGCACCCCCAGCCTTCTTGCTGGCTGGGCACGAGAAGCTAAAAAACCCTTAACTTAGGATAAACACTACTTAGCAACAACTAAAAACACCAGTGTGTTATCAACATTATTCTCATACTAAATCCAAAACACAACATTATACCAGCTACTAGGAAGAAAATTAACTCTATCCCAGCCGAAACCAGGACACAATTACATGCACATCTCACTTTGTATCTCATCAACAATAGCTTAATAGTGCTCTAGCAAGAAAGCAGGCATGGTAGCTCTTCAAGAGGCTTACCAAAGTACCTTTAAATGTGGGGAAGCAGATTAAAAGTTCAGTAAAGAACGTGAAGAACTGAAAAGGACTCAAAATGCTTCAGCAAAATGACACGGTGTAACACTGACATGGCTTAAAAGGACCCTTTTCAAATGGGATTCCCCAGTGCACACACTCCACCAGCCGCCATCCTGCAAAATCTTCCCATTCAGCATTCACACACCACATGGGAACAAAAGTGAGACAGGAGCTATAACTGGGACCAGAGGAAGCTGTGAATGCTTGGGGGCCACTGTGGGAATCGACCCAGTCTGAGCGATGTCAGTCTGGCAGCAGGCACTGCTGCCAAGGACACTCATGCATGCTTTTGTGCATGCGAGCAATCCAGCAAACTGAATTTTTCAGCCCACCTTCTCCACAACCATACAGAGTTAAGCTATTAATGGAGAAAGAAAGAAAACTCAGCTTAACGTCCGACTGGCACAGCTGCCAGAGGTCCCACAGAATATTTAACAATTAGGTTTTACAGAGCATTGTAGGAAGAAACCCTGAAGTCTGATGAGGTTTAAAGTCAGTATTTCACTGCCAGAGACAAGAAACTGGTCTGGGTATTGGCTCATACAGACTTCTTGTCCAGTTAACGACCATACCCAATAAATTATCTGTCATTTCTGATATTCTTGTAATTTGCAGGGATACTGCAAATTTTCATGCATTTATATAGTAATTTATCAGATATGCTTATAATTACTCAGATAATCTAGAGAGCAGTAAATGCTTAGTCATTGCTGAGAAGCACTACAGAAAATCTGAAAGACTGGAGGGGAACAGTGTTGTCCAAATAGTTTCCATTCTGCAGCTCTGCCCTACTGTAGAGTGCTGCGTTCGCATGGTGAAGCTTCTGGGATCTTATAGATTATTCTTTAAAATTTCATCTAGTAAGTGCAGTTCAGTTTAATAAATCGATAAATATTCCTGAACGAACATAACAGATTGTTATAATATCTGGCACTAAAATTTAGGAGTAGATAGGTGCAAAGAAAATAAAAGATTAAGTTCTGCCCTACCAATCAGGAGGCAAAAAAAAAAAAAAAAAAAAAAATCCTCTCGGCTTTTATCAGAATTTCCCCACTTACTGCCTCAGCCAATGAAACATGATACAGCATATTTGACAGATCACACAGAATTAAAACATAAGACAGATATAAAATCACTTTTCCATTTTTTAGCCTGCAATTAAAAAAAAAAAAAGAGCCTTCTTGTCAGAGACTACTGAAAGACACAAATACATAATTTTTAAAAAGCAACCTAAATAGATTGATTTTATGATAAATTAAATTATTCAACACTGATAGTGACCAAGGGGAACACAACACAAATAGGAAATATTTAAACAGATTGCAAATATACAGGTACTTTAATTAAAAAATTAAAGAGACAAGTGCATGTTTTGTCTGTCATTTAAAAAACATATTTCATGGTGAGAACAGACATGATATATACACACACACACACAGAGACACATCTGCTTCCTTGCCAGAGTGCTGCTTAAGCCAACCTGAACAGCAAAAGTAAAACACCACTAGCTCCAAGTATAATTGGAAAAAAGCCTGTTACGCAGGAAATTGGGGTAATAGCTTCCTCCCATGAAAATGGCAGGTGGACCATTAATGATAATATAACATCAAGGACTACACTTCTAAGAAGCGCTATAACCAGAAAATTATTTTTGGATTGACGGGCACAGATTTTACCAGATTCCTGGTAACAGACCAGCTCGAACAGAAACACGTTTGTTCTTCTAACTTCTTACTATCTGTGTGTGGCAGACTGAGCAGTCCATGTAACCCTGCCCTAAGCACAGGAGCAGCCAGGAGTCGCAGCTACGGCCTAAAGCCAGAAAGTAGAGCCCTCTTTTTCCTAATTACAAAACAGAAAGAAAATGTCTTCCCTAGTTACACATCTTCCTAACAACCTTCTTTGACTTTTCTGGACTCCTCTATCACAATAGATTCTTCTACTTTAAAAAAGAAAATAAATAATAAAAAAATCACAACAAGCAAGTTAACCTTGTTTTTACTGGCACATGTTTGTCCTTTCTTTGAAGACTAAGTTCTCAGGCCTCTACAACAAGGACAAGCTTGGTTTTGCAATCCTAAATCAAAGAGCCTTTCCTCTTCCTTTCAGTCCCTTTCGAACTCCCTGTTCAGACCACTTTCCTCTCACTGAGTTAGAGAGAGTAAATAGGTTAGATTCATTACAATACCTTTCCTCCTCCAGAAAGGTTCCCAACAGGCTTTGCATAATTTGGCTTCAAAGTTCTGAGTGGTCCCAACTGCCAATAAAATTAGTGGGAAATGATTGTGCTGCAACTTGCAGAATTAGGTCCATTCAGTAACACTCAGGCAACATCAAATCACTGTTTTCAGTGCAGAAATGAAACCACCTCCAAGATGAAATATAGAAGAGCAATATCCTTTTTCCCTTCTTATTCTTCAAATGCAGCAGCAGATCCCAAGTGGGAGGGGAAGGGGGGAATGCTCACCAGGTTTGAACATGTGTCTCTGAAATAGTTTCCTGCTTCCAAACCCCACCCAGTATGACACTAAGGAGAAAAAAAAAGCTGTGTGTCTAAGTTCAAAAATTAAGCTGCCTAATAGTCTGAAATAACAGATACTGTACATAGAGGACAATCTCTCCAAAAGGAAAATGCATCACGGTACAAACAATAAAATGCAATCCTAGAATAACAAAAACAAAATAGATAAGAAACCTGACGAATCTAAAAAGAAAAAAGATATCAACAACTCTCAAACAAATAAAAGTAGGCTCAGCTGGTTCTTTTGATAATGATTTTTGAAAGTGTAAGAAAATCGGACCGAATACATTATGAAATAGATATTCTACTGATTTAAGAGGAAATTGAAAACAGATATTAAAGGGCTATATGATACAGAAAATCATAGGACACTGCTACTGATAACTGCTAATTATAAGCATTCCTAATGCTTTGTCATGCATGAGTTAGAGGTCAATCCCTAACTCTAGACCTTATTCCATGTTCTCCCTCTATATAATAGTGGCACACTTGTACCGTTATAGGAAAGGTTTTGTCAGCACTTCCATTACAAATCTCTTACCAGGACTTGAAACTTTGTCATAAAAATGTGCTTCAGGATGAAAATTGGCATGGAAAGCCTCAGTCTATTAAAACTACAGTAAGCATGTTGCAAATACAAAATCACAGAAAGGTTGAGGTTGGAAGGGACCCATGGAGATCATCTAGTCCAACCTCCTCAAGTCAATTGAGACTTGAGTAACTCTACGCATAGAGAATCTAAAACCTGTCCAGGCAACCTGCTCCAGTGCTTAATTATCCTTACAGTAAAAAAGATTGTTCTTATGTTTATATAGGTTATATTTTATTACATTATCCATTATATATTGTATACCATATTTAAGAAGATAAATTTTAAGCTAGCAAGAATTAATGCTATTGCTAGTTTGCCACGATCTAACTATCTGAAAAGAATGCAACTGTAATTCATTACTGAGGTGCCTATGTATTTGATATAGGCTTCATGTATGACCACATGCTCACTTACATTGGACCCCTGCCATTCTCACTGCTAAATCTGACATGGCCTGAAATTCAATTGAATTTGTTTTTTCAAGCTGAAAGACATGCCCCTGGCGTTTGAGAAAATACCATGTGAACTTTGAAGTGCCTAAAGGTGATAACTTCTCTCAGTAATCCAGCTGTGAGGAAAAAAATTGAGCAGAAGAATGTGATTTCCTTTAATCTCCTTGACATAAACAATGGAATCATTTCACTGAAATTTAAAAACGAATAAAGATGGCCAGACACTCACCATAAGAGCTTTCAAGCAAGACTGCAAAAAGGTAAAATTATAATAAAATAAAACCAGGAACGTAAAAATGAATCTTGGCATTTAAGGAACCTTTACTGCAAGGGAAAATACATCCATTTATATACAATACCATAATACCATTTCAGTTTTTTGAAAAAGAAAAAAAAAACAACACAGGTCAACACTAATTGGGAGACTCTTCCCATTTTGGTAACTCCTGTACTATCTGCTTATACAATTTTTTTTTTCACAGGCTGAATGAAAACTGTTTGCTCACAGAGAATCAGCTGCAGAAATAGGAGGTTAAACTGAGAGGGCTTAAACTGAGAGCCCCCTTTTTGTAGGGGCTACAAAAGAGACCAGCCTCAATCCAGGTAGCCATGTCCCACTCCCATGCGTGAGAGGGAAATGCAGCATGGCAGCGTGACTCCATTCCCTCAGGTTCACCAGCTCTGCCCCTCGGAGGAGGCCCTGTCCAGCTGCAGGGCTGCATGAATGCCATTGCAGGGCTGCACTAGTAGGACCACAGCAGATGGCTGTATGGCACGCTACACAGTCGTGGTTTTCCACCACCCCACCACGTGAATGTGTCTTAAGGGTCTCAAGGCAAAGAGGCTTTTGTGATGAGAAAATCAAAGTATCACACAGTTTTCCAAGATAATGAATCAGTGGCAGAGATGTGTAAGAAATATTCTGATCTTTTCTTGCTGGAGCCTTGATTCATGCACAGCTCAGCTTTTTTTTCTTCTACCTGTCTGCAGCCTCTCACAAGAGCACAAATAGAGCAGAAGGAAGCACACACTGTTACTAGGATTACTGAGAAAAATTTTTTTTCTCTTAAGAGTTTGGTTTAAGTACATTATCTGAAAATGTACAAGTAATAGTCAACTCATTAATCTAATCTCAGTGTTGCTTTAACACAATTTTACTGTTTTGATAATTTTCTCAAATTGCAAAGTTCTCAACTTGTTTTTTGTCAGTCCACTGTGGAAAAGTTATTCCTAGGCATAAACTTTTAAATCTTACAGGCAATTGTAGGATCAGTCATGCATTACTTTTTACCTGCTTGTTCTATCACTTCCATCTCCTTTACAAGTCTTGTGTTATCTAAAGCAGATGCTTACAAATCTTTTGTATACTTTTGCCTTTATCTGTGGGAAGACTGACTTCTTTTGGTCCCTTTAGTTTTCACTGGCCAATGCTCAGTCATTGATCATCACTGAATTTTTGAGATTTTTAATGATAGGGATATTCACATTTCCCATTTCCTCTTTTATTCCTTTTCTTTTTTTTTTTCGGTAATATCTGTACATCATCTCTCTACTGTGATAGCCGTTACATACTTAGAAGACAGATAACAAGTTAACTCTGACAATGGAGTAGACATGCTCCTGTGTATTTGAACTAAAACTCTACTCAGGACCCATTTGAAAATGGGGTTATTTATGCCATTCCTTAATTCTCTTATTACTCATATATTTCTTGGAGGCCACTAAGACAATACAAAAACTTACATATGACATGTTTAATCATATTCTGGGCTGATAGAACCTTTGCAATCCATACTCTCAACAAGTACCTTGGAAAAAATAGATGCCAGCTTTATTGATTTCATACAGGGCTTAAGACACTAGCAAAGAATCACGTATGAAGCTGCTCTTTGTTCTTCTAGCCAATTCTCTCATCCACAGAAGAGACAGAACCTTCCTCCCAAACACAAAAGGCGACAGGTTTGCATTCTGTGTCTGCAAACCCAGTGCTGCCACAGAGCACTTAATACAGACTTACTTGGTTGCTTTATTAAAAGTCTAATTCCACTCACACACACACAGAAAGAAAGAAAATCCATATTGAGAGAAGGCTCTAATTAACAGATCTCTCTTCAGCACAGATGAGTACCCAGAGATGAAAAGGCTCAGATTGCCTACTTCATGCTGATAAAGTGCAGAAATGAAACTCTGATCAGCTTTAGAAAGGCATTCCATTGCATTTAGGTAAACCATTAACAAATGTAGATTTCATAACCGACATCAAAATAAGAATTATGATTTAAGTTTTGGTACTTTGATCAGACATCCTATGGTCCTTCACAGGATCAATATTCTCTCCCCCCCCCCCTTTTTTTTTTTCTTTCTTCCTTCTTTTCTTTCTTTCTTTTTTATTTAAAAAAAAAAGAGATAACATTTTTCATTTTAGAATCAGATACAGATTTTCTTCTTACCAATTCACATGCTGAACTCGACTTGACCTCTCTACTTTCCTTCCCAAATTTCAGTCTCATCAGCCCCTCAGCCCAACACTTGCAAATATGTATGCGAAGACCCAGCAAGGAAACAGCAGAGAACAGTTTAATTTAAGGAGTCTGGACTGTAACTGTCTCTCCCACCTTTGGTGTCCCCAGCCTGGTGGAGTACAGCATGCTGCTAAGGTATGCATGTCAGGAAACTCAACTACTGAAGCATTTAACTTTGTCACACACTCTTATTTTAAATATGTATCAGCTTTTCTTTTTTATTAAGTGAGGAGGGATTGAAAACCATCTTGGCTGGTCTCAGTCTGAAGTATCTGAATTCCGTGATCATGATGGACTTACCTCTTTCTCATTCAGGCTTTGGGGACAATAGAGGATTTTAGAGATTTGTTCGATTATGAACTTGAATCTTAAATATTGGCTCATCATGTTTCACACTTCTTATACTTTATTAGAGCTGTAAGAAATTTAATGATTGTTTTCATCTGTTTGCTTAGAAATGAGCTAAAGGGTTCTCATTATAACCAACATTCAGAATAACCTCCTTTCCAAACTGTGCTTGGCTTTTTGCATTGTCAGTGTAAAATAGCCTGTCTTGTGCAGGCAGTTGAATTTGTTCTAGATTCTGTCAAGCATACGCAACAAATACACTTTGAGAATCTTAAATGGTTCCTACAAAAAGATTTGTTCCCTGTGTTCCTTACTTAGATCTGATAAAGGAAAACATATCTGTAATGTTGCCTATGTTGATAAAAGCTTTTGTGAAGGTGAAACAGTTGTTCCAAGGATGAGGAGGTTTTGCTGCGATGTAACTTTGGGTATGCACACACTACTTGGGACAAACCTTTTCTCTGTTTCCAATATCCAGTTGCCCAGATACTCGCAGACTCGGTCAGAAGAGAGACTCATGTAACCCCAGAGGCTGGGGGTGCAAACTCAGACTGCCTTCATGCCAGACCTCTTTCCAGCACAGATCTCCAGAAAGTCCAATATAATAGTAGTAGTTTTTTCAATTCCTTACTGTCACATCAACACCTCTTGATGAGAAAATCTGATCCCAGTTAGATTATCTTTACTTTTCATTCCACATCCTCCTTTATCAGTTTCTCTCTAGGTCTTCCTCTGTTTTGGGTACTTTTGAAGCAAACATCCCAGTCACTCCTACTTGCAGTCTTTTGTGTTGAGGTGCAGCCTCAGAGAGCACAAAACAGATTCCTTCAAGTATGAAACAAAACAGGAAGACTGCCACTAATGTACTTCAACCACTAATCAGTATGTGATCCGTAGGACCAGACAGAGCTTTTCTGAACTGCATATAACATGGGCAATGGGACCTCAGCACTTAACCACTCTGCTTTACACCTCTGCTCTCACTGCACCACACTGCCTGAAATGAGGGCACAGTCTTGCAGAGTCCCCTTGGTCCTCTACTCCCTTGAGCAGTCTCAGCCTCACCTTTCCAAAGGCCCCAACCCACTGCTTTATCACTACACAAAATGCTGGCCAAGGACCATGCTGCCATTTATTTCAATTTCATTTTAGTTCAAATACTTAATTTTTTTGTGTGGTGGTTTTACTTTCAAATTAAATATACTTCAATGTTTCATTTAAACAGTGTTTCAGAAGAGAGAGTTGATTTATTCTGCACATGTTCAAATGTTAACATTAGGACAATAAAAAATTGGCTGAAGCTATTTATTAAGAAATGCAACAAGGAATAGGTGTGATTTTTTTTTTTTTTTAAACAAACTCTGAACTGTTCACACAAGATGCAAAGATTATTTTCAAGCTTCTTACAACTCTGATGAGTTTTTCTTACTGGCCTGCTCCTCTAACCACTCTGCTGATCTTAAGTGAGAGCCTTGCAGGTCCCCAGTTTACCTCTGTAGCTGTAAGTCTTCAAGGTATATGTGGTTGATTTCCATCAGCTTTGAATTCCAGTTATCTACAGAAAAATGCAGGCCTCCATCCAGCCCTGGGTTGTTCACTGTCTCCCATACACATGGGAACATGAGCAACAATGCACAGGCTGTGGAAAGGGATCCCTGATATACAGAGTTGAGCTAAAAAAACAGTCTGGAGATAGAGAGATCTTGAAGATCTCTCTCAAAAGTCTCTCCCCAGAATCCTCATCTCTAGCAGACCTCTATGCTTTTGTCTGCTCTTTTGGTACTTTGGGCTTCTGTTTCTGCCTCTGCTTCCCTGCAGCTGTGCACTGTCTGTCCTGTTCCAACACCCCCTGCAAATCCTTTCCAAACCAGAAGCATAGAGATAGCAAAGCCCACACTGCACTGCCCCACAGCCAAGATGGTCCTTTCAGCCTGGAGTGTGACATTTGACAGAAATACTAAATCATAACAGTTAATAGTTCAATGAGAGTAAGTCCACATGGGGCAAATTCAGCCCTCTCAGGCCTTACAGTGACTCTCTGAACCATATGACAACTAGTGCTAATGCTTAACAAATGTCTTCCAAACACCATGGAAAGAATATACTTTCATTGACACACTGTTCTGATGGATTTGTGGAATGAAAGTCACTGCATCGCTGCATTCCTGAGACAAGTTTTATACCTCATTAGTGCAGTACATAAGCTGTACAATTATATACCCATATGTCACTGCCAAATTTATACACTTTTACATACTGTTAGATTAAGATAGTTTCATTTCATTGCTCTGCAAATGGACTTTTGAAAGTGTATTTCACTCAGATTTTTGTGCAGCACTGACAAGCAAAGCACATGAAAGACATGGCGTTCCTTGTGTAAATGCAGCACCTACAATATGCCTTGAAATAAAAAACGTGGTGTTGACAAACACTGAATTTTTACACTCTTCCAATACAGTGACCTTTTTAAAGTGTAGGCTGCAGCCCAGTGTCCCCTTCCTCCACCAAGAAGCACCATTGTAGAACCAATTCCACTGGATTATGCTATCATGCACCACAATGTCTCTTGATCTGACCCACTTCTTCAAGTATGATGGGGTTTTGTTTACACTGGAAGACATCTGATGCAAAGCAGCAGGAGGATTACAGCACTAATTAGAATAATTTTTCAATTTATAGTGAATAATGAATACACACTATTGGACACTGCTGCCTAGTGGAGTGGGCAAAGAGCCAGTAGATCTGGGTTCGGTCCCTTAAGGCAAAAAGGGGGAGGGGTGGAGAAAAAGAAACCAGACAGACAGACAGACTTTAGCTGATATTATGTATCTAGCTCTCCATCATGCAGCCTGCTTTTATGCCTTTGGTTGCCATTTCTTTCCCTCCTCAAAGTGACTGATTTGTTGCATACACTCTCGTATCAAGAGACTAGGCTACCAGCTACAGAAATGCAGAAGACTCACTTCATGTTTGAGAGGCAATTAGTGTAAGACAACCACAGCTATAATGCAGGACCATAGTGCTACAGCAAGCAAATTAAAATTACTTGGTGTGCTGTATGAACTTAAACACAGCACTTCACATCTTGTGTTTTAGTGCTAGAGAGTATGCTGAGATGATCCCCGAGAGGTCTGAGGTACCTGTAGGGTCCATCTTCCCTACAGTGGCCAAGTAACAGAGGTTGCTGGTGCTCCTGGTGCTCTCACTGCCCTTAGTTCCACGCTAACTACCATCCAGGCAAATCCAGAGGTACAGTTCTTTACCTTTATCAGACCAAGAGACAGAGCTGCAAATTTCAAAGACAACGTTGCCTTCCCCTTGTCCCTTTTCCCCAGCAAGCAATCTTGGGAGTGGCTTAAGTGGGCCCCTAAAATTGACCCATTTGCGAAGTTTGTATAGTTCTGGCAAAATCAAAGCCATAGGTTTTTGTGTAGAACAGTTTCAGGAAACCATGCAGGATCATACAATCCTGTAACAATAAATAAAGCTACATATAGGGTGCAAGGGAAAAGAGCCAGGGATAGGAAACATACTGGGTAACTAAGGGGGGGGGGGGGGAGAAGTAGTAAGTAGTAGTCAAGAAATCTTAAAGGAATTATGACAAATATCCTGGACAGATTCTTTCCAATAGGTGACTGCAGAATGTCTCTCCAATTGCTCTCCCTTCTTTTAAAAATATAGATGCATTTATTGCATGTAGCTTGTTCTTACAAAGACAGATAGAAAGCACGTCGGGCTGTTACTTAATACAACTGCTTACACATGAAGCTGCATTATATGAGAAAAGCTGCATGAAAAGGATCAAAATGGTGAAATGCATCTGGCTTAGCACACAGCAGTAAACATAGGCAAATATATTATGGTAGTTCAACTACTGATAGGATACTAGAACCTATTCAAAACTTAATATTTAATTATCTTTAGACTACATCTGTTGTTAAGCTGTCAGCAGCATATGTAGAGGGTACACAGGTGGACATCTGCTACAGACTAAGAATGCCATACACCAGCAGAGCTGTTTGCCACAAATACACAGAAAGAAATTCAGGAGCTGGTATTACAGCTGTATCTTCTACATAAAACATAGCTACAACAGAGATACATAGCTTGGATCATACTGCTGCTGGTAGGAGGCAGAAGGACAAACTGTACTGACTGGGGGCTCACTGGAGGTGAGCAGTGAATCCTGGCGTAAGGGAGATGAAAAACCACTGTTTAAACCATCTGCACTGAACCACCCAGAAATCCAGCTGAAACTGAGTTTCCGTATCTCTCTTGCATGCAAAATGCTGTTGTAAAAGATCATTCAGGTTGCAAAGTCAAGTCCAGTTAAGCTTAATTCTGCTTCTTTGAACAAATGCATCACAACACTGTGCATGCATAATTATATGAATGCATTCTTTTTTTCTACCCCAGGAACATCATCACGTGGACAACTCCCACAGACAGCAGTCCTAAGTACTACTCTGATCTCAGTCGCTGCTACCCCAAGCACCCACTGCTCACACCAGCCTTTATGGAACTTGCTTGATTAAACTCATATGTGCTTCCTTGCCTACAGTCTTCCTCCAGCAATTCCATGTCACTCCTCACCTCACTACTCCTTATTTCAGCTTCCAGCATCCTTTGCCCAGCCAAAATGTCTGCCTTGAGCTCCAGTCTCTGCTGCGTTTAGTCTTTTGGGGGCTATCCTACCTCAGTGCCACAGCAGAAGCACTACAGTAGTGGAGCGTTCACTTGCCCACTCTAAGTCAGGATGCCTTACCGATACCACAAAGCAGCTGCTGGTCTGAATGTATCCCTGAGCTAGGGCAGGTCCAGGAAAAGTGCTATCTTCTCACTTAGAAGCCCACTCAGCCTCTAATGAAGCACATGCAAATAAAATCAAAGTCAGTAACATGACTAGATTTAGCTGGATTCTTATGAGAAGAACAAAAAAGACTCACCCCCAGCAACAGAGCAACCCTCTAGGCAAAGTGTCTGGTCTGAAATATGAAAGTGTGAGAGCTTTTCAGCCAACAATTAAGAATGTAGTCTCCTTCCAAGAAAAAGCTCAATTATTTCTGCTGACAAAGTCTCAAATTCATCCCATAGCAGCAGCCAAGCATACTTCAGCTTGACAAAGCTCAACTCAGCAGAAACAAATCTTAAAAAATGGATGTACAAGGTAACCTTAACTCTAGGAAGCACAACCAGCTACGCCTACATCATATCTTACAGGCTTGCATTTCTTCTGCACTGAACAAGGACAGTAAAGCACAGTGTAGCTAAGTGCATCACTTTTTAATGATCTTTGAGAAGTTAAAGAGGACAATGAATTTCTTCCTATCTGAGCCATATGTCTGAAATGGTGAGGAATGTGAACATCTGCAGTGGACTGAAAACATCTTGCACTCCATAGCATTTGCAGAATTCTTCACGCTCTTCTAATAGGCACCAAGTAATAGCGATGCTGCACCATTACTGTTCCTTTGCATTTGTGAGACTGATCAATTATCAGCAATCCCAGAAGCAGTGACATTGTTTTTCAAGTGAATTCCCTCATGATACTAGAAAACGGAAAATGTAGGTTTTGTGTTTGCACATTGTACACAGTTTGAGTATGGAATTGTCCAAATCTGGTGTGACCAGTGATCTTTTTGCCATTGCAAGTCAGTGTATTTTAACCATCTTTTAGGTCGCTAAGTGCACTGGGGAGATTTATAGCAATTGATAATGAAAAAGGTGACTTTGTAATTTTGCGGGAAGAAACTGAAACTTTTTGTTCCTTCTTGTCAGGTCTCCAGAGCCATTAGGATTTTGTACTCTAAATGAACCTTAAAGATTTGTTTAAACTAAAACTGGATTTGCCTAAGTAATTTTTTTTTTTTAGTACAAACTATTTCTTTGTACTTCTGTTCTACAAGGTCATACAGCAGGGATTTAGGGTTGGTTTGGTTTTTTTTTTTCTTTGTTAGTGTTTTTGGTTTTTTTTAACATAATAGCTTCTTCTGCATATTTTTTTTTTTTGGCTCTAACCTTCCAGTGTGGGTTAAAGATGCAAATATTAAAATGCAAAGTCAAATACAAGTTATTTTCACAAGCACTAATGTAAAAAATTGTCTATTTTCCCATTTTCTAGACTAATATTTACCATCTTTGACAGCCTTATTGCTGAGCAGATTGCTGCATATTTCAGCATTATCTTTTAACAACTTGACAGATCCACCTATTTTCCTGTGATTATTTTATCCCAAGTTGGTAGCCTAATAGTTCCTTTTCGACACATTGAATCACAGGATTTGTAGCACAGCATAGAGTCCTGTGATTTATTGTTAATATTTTGATGATGCTTTACAGAGCATATTTGGATTTCCAGCAGCATTGCTTTGTTTGGTCTGATCTGCTCAGAAATACAGCCAGCAGCCTCAGTAACCTCAGGATGATATATACTCTATCAGCAGAAGCACAAGTCAAGCAGCCATCTGAAAGACTTGAATTGAAGATCAGAAGGTCACTTGGGAACCACTGACTACTGCAAGAGCAAGGAGTGCATGCCTTCTTAAAAGAGAAGGAAATCTTGGACAAGTTAATTCTGGATATTCAAGTAAATGCCAGCAATTTCTATTGTCAGTCATTTAAATACCAAGCATAGGAGCATGGGATGGATAGCTAAAAATGCACACAGACACAGTACAATAGAAGAGGGAATACATGGTTCCGTACAATAAGTTCTGTTGTGAATGTAAGCACAGGACATAAAGTAAGTTGCTTTAATAGCAATTACCCTTTCAAGGAAGTGCATCATACACAATTTTGCCACCCAAATCCAGAGAGTAAAAGACTCTCCACATTGTTCCTTAATTCACTTCAGCTTTCTGCGTCTTCAGATTATAACTGGTAATTCTACTAATTATTTCCAGCTAGGTTCCTAGGGTTATTACAGAAATGATTTTGCACCCAGTGAAGCACACCAGAAGCTTTATTTATTTTCATAATGATTGCAGAGTCATAGGAAGTAAGACTGGAAGGGACCTCCTGGGTCATCAAATGCAATTCCCTGCTATCACAGGCAACCACATAATAGAACCTCTTCATAAGTGAGCAAGTTCCATCTTAGAAATAATTTGGTTTCTTGTCCCCACTACTCTAATTGGAAAGTTGCTCCAGAACCTCACCGCTCTAGTGTTTAGCAACCTTCTCATTACCAAATTAAATTTATTTGTGGAAAGTTTATTCCAGTTCTGGTGCCAATGCTGCCCTTTAACTCAAATAACATTTCTACCTTCCATTTGGTCCAGCAACCACAACCTCTCCCATTCTACCATTGTTGTAGCTTATAAAGTATGGTATATATCCACACAACTGCTTATGTACTAAACTAGCCTCATTAATTTACAAAGACTCTTTTTTAAGCCCTGGGAAACTCTGTGTCACATTAGAGCACCTGGCTTGAGGCTTTTTTAGGGTAAGACATCCTGATCTATTAGTGTTTTGTTAGCCATATCAATTTACATCAATTGACAATGCATGAAAAGAAACACAAACCACCATGTATAATGAATGTCTAATGGCATGCAAATGAGCACTATCAAGTCAGCTGAAGCCTGCAGATGCCTACAATGGTGAGTGGAAATTGCTTATCACTACAAGATGTTAAGTAGAAGGTATATTTCTCCAGGTCCCTCATCATGCCAGCAGGTATGAGAGAGGTTTTTCTTAGCCTAACGCATTCATAATTAGGCAAATACCTAGTCAGGGCATGTATAGGCAAGGGGAACACTTACTACTGAGACCCCAAGGCCACATTTGCCTCTCTGGGAGCAGAGGCAGAGGATGGAGACAATGCAAAAGGAGGGCCAGGAGGCTCCTAGTCACTGTGTGCTCTCTTGCCTCTTGCTGCACTCAGTGCTCACCACAAAGCGATGTGGGACAAAAGGCAGCTGTATCAGTCCTCAGACATGAGCTCCAAGAGTAGGAAGTAGGAATTGCCAGGGCATCCAGCCTGCACTCTTCAGAAAAGCTGAGCATTTTACAAGAACTCTGAATGCTTGTGTGCATTTCCTATATGCACCTGTACCTTAACATAGCTGTGGGGCTGGAGCTAGGAAAAAGAGTTTTGAACCAGTGAAGTTACAATATAGCCCCAGAGTTACACTGACATCAGACCCGTAAGTTTCTTGTTGAAACTCTCACTGGGATAACAGCAAGGAAATCATATTTTGTGATTTGATGGCACCAAGGCATAATTCACATTAAAAAAACCCCAAACTCGTTACTAAAACAACCTTCAGGATAGGTTGTTTTACCCTCCTTTTCTGTACTGTAGCATAGAAGATGACTTGTACCTACCAGTACAAACACATGTACACACATTAACGCTTTCTGCCAATTTTACCAATATATACATATATAAGTATATAGATAAGTACAATAAGCAAAAGCAGGCTCCTCTGGGAATGAGGAACGGAAAGGCATAGTTCAGAATGCCTACAGCAGGGTTGCTAGTTATCTCTAGTTTGTCCAGGTGAGATCCCTTTTCTGTCTTTTTTTAGGTCAGCATATCTGTATAAAGTATATATGTTGCAGATGATGTAGATATTTCAGATATTATACAGCAGCTGCCTCTCAAAGATACTTGATGGGGATCGGGAAGTCACAGACCTAAACCTCTTGTGTCTTGAAAGGCGTAGAAGTTTTCTTTGTACTTAAAAGTAAGTAGAAAACTGCATAGTGGAGTCCTGGAAACCTTCAGAAGAGGGAAGATTCATTTACAACAACACTGACAGACACATTTATTACTTAGCAAGTATTGATTGGCTTAGAACGGAATTTTGATGTATTCCCTACAACTAAATTAGAACGTAAGAGATTCTGCTTAAAAATACTGTAATATAAAATGAACTATTAAATCATTTGAGCAACAAGCTCTGAAAACTAGAAGAAAAAGATGAATGATTCAAAAGGATTTTTTGTTCAATAAGGTAGAAGTAAAACACATTACTAAATATGAGATCTGGCAAGACAGAGAGAATAAGAAACCTTAATAAACCTGTTTGTGTCAACTGGTAACCAGGTAGATTTGAATCATGATTATGATAATTTAAAAAGCAGACAGTTGGAAGAGGAAAGCAAGTTTGAATTACCAGAAGACATACATGCACAGAGTGAATTTTATGGAGAAGATTAAGAATACTTATTGTGAAATAGCCTGATATGAGCTTTATAAATTGCTTAATAAAAGTGTGTTAACAGTAACATCAGAAATAAAAGAAAAGCACCTGTAAAAAACTGATAGGTTTGAACCGGGCACAGGCACTGTGGTAAGATTATGAGTTCTCTTAATATAAAGATAAGACAATGTTATCAGAAACTGGATTCAAAGAACAAGAATTAAAAAGAGAGAAAAAAGAATCACTGATAGGAGAGTTATCTTCTGCCAAGGTAAGGGGTATTTTTTCCACATAAATCAATACTTTTCCATATCCAGTAGAAAAGGATATGGAGAACCAACAAGAGGAAAAAATATCTCCCCAATTCCTGCCTTCAGCCCATAAGACCTCAGAGCTGGAGAGGTAAATGCCTGGTAGCGCCTGGCATGGGGCTCACTGGAAGCGGCACAGCTGCAGCTCTCATGCTGCTCCTCTGCTCTACCACTCAGCTGCAAATTACCTGGTGAGAGGCGCCATGCTGGAAGCTGTCACACTCAAAATAGCTCCTGTTGAGTTCAGGAAGAGTTAAAGTACTAACCTATTGCCTCAGACAGCTTCTAATCAGTGTATCGACAGTGAATGGGAGGATACTAACTTTGGAGATACCAATTTAAATTATTTGATCCACAATAGGATTGTTAGGTAACTTCAAGCAAGTCATTTAAGTTCAGGCTTTACAGCTTAGGTAACCAGAAACAGGAGCCCGAATCAGGTAAATCTTCATACAGACATCCCCACAGAAAAGCCCTACACATACTGCTTCATCTCCCAGGGCATTTCAGTGCACAGAGTGATTGAATTTGCTTGAAAATTCTAACTGAAAAAAATTCCCAGAAAAAAAAAGTGAAAAATCTAGCTCTCTTGCTGTCTCTCAGTCTCCATTGACAAAAACAGATATTAATATTGCCTAATTCACAGAGAAGACGGAAGTGACCCAGGATTACTACAGCTATGAACTGCTACACAAGCATAACAAATGGCTATATATTCCCACCAATTCATCATCACACACAGCTGGATAAAACATTCTTTGTTACATACTTTTAGCTAAATTAGTGCCTCTCAAAGTTTAATAAGCAGAGTTGAATACACAGCATAGAATTGTGTAAAGTAAGCAAAGGGATTTAAACTTAGAAAATAGCTGTAAACCTACTGGGAACCCATTAACACTAACAGCAGAGAAATCTGTGATGCAGAAACCATGGTTTTGTCCCATTTCTGGTGGGACTAATGTGCTCTTGTTCACAGGCCTCCTCTGTTCACCTCATCCTACACAGGGTCTTCCAGCATTATCTTCTCTTCTGCCTCTGCTCCATGCTCTGTTGCACCCACTTACCAGTCTTCTGCAGGGCCCTGTACGGTTCCTGTTTCCACCTCTGTGTCCCGTGCCCTCACTCATCTGGGTCTGCTCTTCCTCCCACCATGACATCAGCTTGAGTCTCCTGTCCAGGCAGCTCTAGTCTACTCCAGCCTCACCAAACTGCAATTCTCACATCACCTCTTTTGTCCTTCTCTCATTTGTCTCCTGTCTTCCCTGCTTTTGCCTAGCCTTATGTCAGCAAGGACAGGAAGAGCATCTCTGTTTTTGCTTTAAGGTCCAGTCTAATCTAAACCCCTAACCCCAGGGCAAATGTGCTGGGAGAGCTCAGCTCAGTCCCTGCAGCGCTGGGGTAGTGCTTGCTAGACAGCCGCACAATCCTCAGAACATTTGTCAGCCAATTCTAATAAGCCTTATGCATCGTGTAGTTCTGTCAAAGCTGAGAAAACTTTCACACAAATAGCAGCAAGAACATTTCCTGCATTCCCATCAAATTTTAATCTCTTCTCATAGGAGGACACTACAGTTTATTAATGAAACATCTGCAAGTATTTTTAACCAGGACAAAAATGAGTGCCATTCATTCTTTGGAACAGCTGAATCTCTTTCATTGAAAACTTAATACACATTTTTTTTGGTTGTCAAACACACAGGAAAGAGGCACAGTTGGAGTGAAGTTAATTCCTTCAAAAGCTCAGTTAATTTTTTTTTTTATATAAAGTTTGGAAGAAGTATTCTCCAAGATCTATTGGAACTCTAGTATTCAGTATTAAACAGTTCAGATACCATTTGTCCCAAAAGTTCAAAAAAAAAAAAAAAAAAGAAAAGATTTTTACTAACAAAATAAGAAGATACTTTCTGTGTCACATTAGAACTATGTACTAGCACAGGGCTTTATCACTACGGTAATGAGTAAAGAAAATGATATATATTTAACTCCACTATCATTAAAGATTTAAGATTATTGCAATAATTTTCTGCTTCTCCTTCGCTTTATTGAGCTTAGTCAAACTGACATATTACTGTGTACTTCATTCATTCCTGCTAATGGATGATATGAAGTATGTAGACAATGCTGATGTCCAACTAAAAAGAGGAATTACAGAAAAGAGAAGATAAGCAGTTGTAGATGATGAAGTGCTGATTGATAGATTACCCCCCTTCCCATCAAGTCCAAGCCTATATTTTAAACTGCCAACAGCATTGCAACACAATGAACAAGTATTTCTGGAATCCAGAAAATGTTGAGGAGCTGACCTTTCTCAAAATTAATCCTTAACAGCTTCTTTCAAGATTTATTTCTTTCTCTTAGCTTTGGACAAAATCAGTAATGGCGTGACCTGAGCTTCATGATTTCTAGCTGTGAGCATATAAAGTACTTTCTGGCCTAGAGGTTTGATACTCTTGCCTTAGATTTCACATAAGCACTTCAGGCAGTACTGCTGACTTTAGTAACATCCATTAAGTGTGGGTTCAGAAAGAGGGTGACGTGATGGAGCTACTCACCTTAAGTCATTGAATCAACATTGGCTCGTATCAGCAGTAACAACAACTGAAAGCTGTTACTAACCTGTGGCTTTGGGGAAATGAGATAGTACATCTACAGCTCTAGGCTTAAGAAAGAAAGGAGAAGGAGAATGTTTTAAAGGATGACGGTAGCTCCTGGGGGATGAAACTCACTGAAGGACTGATGAAATTCCACAAAACACACCAACCAGCGTGGCTCCCTGGGTGAAGAGTTAAGACCTGCAGAGTTTGCCTCCTGACACAAGTGGAGTTTCTTCATCCTCACTACCAAGATCAGAGAGGCCTGTAACTTAGGGGTGAGGCACAGTGATAGGCTGCAATTTTCCAGATTCACTTGGCACCAGAACATCTGCCCAGAGGTACTATAGGGTTCAACAGCCTATACAACAGCATAGAAAAATGCCCAGACTTCCCTCATCCTATTTATGCTATAAACAGTGCAGAATTCATCTCCAGTCCCCTCCACCGTTTTGCTGTATGAATGCCATTTAGAATTTCTCTCAAAGGGAAAGAAATCAAAACCCCCAAGAAGTGTGCCAGGTTGGAGTACTCCAGAGCAAGGGACAGGAGACAGATGCATTAATTGCTGTTTCCAGTAAGATGAGAGGATGTTGTGTCGATTAAAAAATTTTCATATGGATAAAGTTCTGTCTTTCAGAGTGATTGTTAAGCATATTTTTGCAAAATTAGTTTATGGTTTCTGAATAGGTATTGTGCTACCCTATGCTGTGGCCATTAGTGAAGAGTTATTCTTTTAATGCAAAGAATATGGTTCTTTTAGACCATTAGAAAATAGTCCTAGTTTAGCTAGTTATGTGGGAGATGGAAGTAGCTTAAAAAGAAAGTCTTGTAACTATGTATGTTTCTGTGAACAATTTATCCTACACAAACTAAACCATAAGAGTCAAATAATCAGCTAATATAAGCTATCCAAATTCCCTTGACTTCAGTTACAATATATTTTCTATTTTCTAGCTCAGCATTTGCTCCCAGTAGAATTCTATTACATTCAATTAACTTTAAAATAGAGCTAGCTTTTGGATATTCCTATAAGTATACACATAAAGAGATAGGCAATTGAAAAAACAAACTATCCTGAATACCGAGCACAGAGCATAAGAAAATGTATTTTTCTGGAGAGTCCTT
The DNA here is from genome assembly GCF_018139145.2 of Gymnogyps californianus. Classification (NCBI taxonomy): domain Eukaryota; kingdom Metazoa; phylum Chordata; class Aves; order Accipitriformes; family Cathartidae; genus Gymnogyps; species Gymnogyps californianus. Next base: position 14,124,369 of record NC_059482.1, read on the forward strand.
AAATGACTAGAAGTCCAAGTATAAATACATGGATTGTGGTGGAGATAGAGTTACATCATCTGAATTGCACTGTTGTAGATGCATCAAATGTTACAAGTGGACAAACAACTTCTAATGAATACATACTGACAGAGTGAAGCAATGCATCCTCAGCCATTCAAAATACAAGATAAATTTAGCAAAAACCCATGATCAAGACTAATTCTGAAAATAAATACTGCTTGCAGGACAACACTGAAGTAACTTGATAGGAGAATTGCCTATTTTCAACTACTACTGCAACCACTGTAAATATTGTTCTCTTATTTCCAGCTGTTCTTCAAGCAAGTGAATTTACACAAGTTCAAATACCATCTGTGACAAACTCCACTTCAGCTTTCCACCCCCCCCCCTTTAAAATCTAACATTCAATTCTAAATGCAAAATAATCTTTTATTATCAGTTTTCCAGGCACTGTCTCTTGTTTTGTTCCAGCACCCATAAAAATTTAAACCCAGAAGAACGTTTTCAGATATATGTGAATTCCACCAACTGCTATTTGAATCTTTTTTTTTTAATACATTGGCCCTACTTTAGACCATACATTTGCTTTCGAGTATGATAAATGATGATGCCACATAAATTAACCAATTTTTCATTTGTTTTTTAATTATTGCGAAGTCATAACATCTTGCCACACTACATTATGGCATGTCATACAGCATGTTACCTATGTGACACAGCAAATAACTGTCCCTCAGTGATGATGTGAAGCCATTTAATGTGTTACATATGGTTTCTCCAAAGCAGGTTATATCCAAGAGAACAGCATTTGTTCTGAAGGGAAGGGTTAAAGGTAAGACTGGCCTGCTGGTCGCTGACAAGCTCAGATTCAGCGCCCACATGTCCATGGAAAGCCCCTCAGAGAAAGAGGTGGCACTAGCTGGTAACCAGGCAACATGACTTCCCAGCTTGTGATCCCAGTTCTCCTTCTCTAATGTGTCCCTGTATGTGACTATTCCATAGACTTTGCTTTGTCTGCAGGTCTGGATTTATCATCCTCATCAATCCAATACTGGGATAAATTACCTGATTTTCCATTTCTAGTACCCGGGAAGTGCTAGGTGGGTGTGGCTGAGGCTGCAGAAAAATTGCTGAAGGGGAAAATCCATTCTTTGTACTTCTTGTAAGAAATGGGTCCACACCAACTGGAGCTGAGGAATCTTCTGTGAGAAACCTCCTGATACATTTCTATTCCAGTTTTAGACCAAGAAGGTAAACACAAGCTGAATTTGGGATTACATGAAACGTAGTTGTAATACTGTGCACTCCAAAGAAATGCTAGGTGTATAGCTATATGCTCTTGTAATGAACAAGGGACATCACTCAAAGGGTGAAAAGGATATTTTAAGTTCAGCAGATGCTTGGTGATTTATTTGTTTATGTTTTCAAAGGCCAGTTCTATTGAGCCAGGTCACCAATCTCTAACCAGCTCTCCTTCAGTTATGCTTAAAAAGGGCATATGGGGTAGGGAAGACAGGAGGCAAACTGAGTCCCAGAGACACAGAAAGAGGGACCACTGTAACTAATATATACACTTACAAAGCCCTTGTATGGGGACAGTGAGTCTAGTACAGCTTATTTCTGTTATTTAACTGGTGTGAGCTGGTGCTGACTTAACTCTGACAGTATTATTAAAGTAGGAAAATTCCTAGCACTTCCTTGCCACCCTCAAAGTGAAGGAGAGATTACACAGTTCTCTGCAGCCCAGATCTAGGGCATCCCAAAGGGATCTTCCCTGATCCATGCACCCTGGGTACACATCTGAAAAACCAGACATGTGCCCAGGAGGGATCCAGAGCCACCTCCTACAAGCCAATGTTACATCTGCTTCAAACTGGTTTCATATACCCATGAGGTGTTTGGCTGGGTATGCTCTCATTCTCACTAATAATTATTACAAGGCCAAGCAGGACTGGCATTTTAATCACAAGGGAGCTTAAACAGTCACATGCGCTAAACACCTGAGAATAAAAACCCTGTGAGCATGAGTGAGGATAAATTAACATTCCCAATTTCCTAGCACTCCAACGTTTTCAAGTGAAAACTAATTTTCCCCATAGACAGTAAACCACAAGTACATGTATTTGTTCTAATTTACCAGACACATTCATTTTGGCACCATTAAAGCAACAATGTCAAGTTTCTACCTCATCTTTAAGACATATCCAAAGAGATTTTGGCATAAAAACAATCTGCTATTTAATCAACACACACAAAAAAGCTGTTAAGTATAACAAAGCCTAATTTCTCCTGAAAAACATGCAACTTCTGCAAGTCCCCACAGTACAGTCTCACACAAGGGCAACAGGTCTTTTTTGAGAGCAAGGATAATACAGTGAGGATCAGAGAGGGTGCACACACTCCATAGCAGGACCACCAGGTGCTCTTTGACACTGGAAATGTCCTCACTGTACAGCAAGATGTTAAGGAATGATTGCTTGCTCCCCATTCCCTTTAAAGATTTCTAGTGTTAAATTTCAAGAGAAGAAATCTAGGTCAACAGAGAACATTTTCTAGAGAAAAAGATAGACACACAACAAACACTGTAGCCACAAGAACAACAGTTCCTTGCTGTTGAAATTCAGTCCAGTTCATCAGGCTAGTACAAAGGCTGTCCTGCTTCAGTCTCATATAGGATTTGCTATTTGGGAAGGGGGGGGGGGGGGGGGGGGGGGGGGGGGGGGGGGGGGGGGGGGGGGGGGAAGGGAGAGCTCTATGTTGTTCTACATGTGAAAGTAAACGGCATCCTTGAAGACTATGCTGCACAAGGACAGATGAAAATCTGACCAAGAACTCCTGAATCTCAGATTCACAAGTCTCCTACAAAATAAGTAATTCCAGGCTTGCAAATTCTCTAAATCCCTACAGTTAGCCTCTGAAAACTTCTGCTGGTAATATTTTTAAATATTGTTTATCAAAAATTAAATGAAGAAAAACATATGACTGATCTAAGGAGATACGTATACACAAATGAAAACGTGACTTTTTTTTTTTTAAGAGTAGACAATTATATCAACTGTAGATAACATGAAAACACATGTTTATTAAAGTAGATGGGAAATAAATACTGTTGAGAATGTCTCTGGTTTCCTCAAGACAACCTGAGACCTTTTTAAGTTCTATCTTTCTCAAAATACCAAGATTTTTTAACATTATGGGCTAAGAGTCATAAAAGATCAGGTTTTAATTGAATTTGGTTTTGAAATAGATGTCTGGAAATCTTAAGCCAACACTTAGCCTGCAGAAAATATTTAGGACAGTTTACAATTGAAAAAAAAAATATATATAATCCTCCTTTTGATATAATGCTGCCAAAAAATGCTATTAACAGTACTGCTTATACTATAAGGTGAAAAGCAGCATAGCAAATACTGCTTATGAAAATTTAATTGCTCATACAAGATTTAAAAGTAAACAAAAGAATGCCACATCTAACTCGTACCACCTTTAGAATTGCAGCACTGGAAACACACAACCGCAAGAATAAAGGAAGGCCTTCATTTTATCAAATATCTTGAAAAGCAGACTTCACTTTATTTAAAAAAGACAAAATCCCCCCCAAACCTCAGACTCCATGCTCAAACACTAAGAGTCAAGGGGACTTCAGCTAAATTCAGTTTTGAGCAGGCAAATTAAACACACCTGGAAAACATTTCAGTCAAATCATATGCTCACGTATACAATACATTACAAACCATGTCCAAAAGCATCTGAAAATAGCTTATACTAAAGCCAATGCAATTAGTTGAGGCCCTGGGTAAAGGATAAATTGCACCAATATAAAACCCCATGTGCCAAAGTCTACTGGTCAGTACCTTTATGGTTATATGAAGCATTTGGTGCATATTGACAGAATGAGCGCTAAGCACTACCATACTGATTCATTAATTCATGTTACTGATGAATGTTTTATATTCACTTTGCATTTTAAAACTGGACTTGAAATCAGCTATGTACTGTAAATGTGATGAAAACAAAAGCAAGTAATGCACAGAGCTATCAACAGCTAATCTAAAGGCTACTCCCAGCACACCAAACTGCTTTCTCAGACACAAGCGTACTGCATGATTAATCACAACCGATGACATTATGCCTTCCTGTACGGAAGTCCCTGTCTGTACCCCTGTAGGACTCCCCTTCTCTTGCAGAAGTCCATAAAGCATCCTAAGGGCACGTTCAGGAGGCAAATGGGATGCACTTCAACACAATGTGAACAGCCAAACACATAATGTACTAATGCATAATCTTGTAGCTTCTTGTAGGCACAGGCATCATGTTTTACTACCACTAAAGAAACTATCCTTATCACTTGTACATGAAAATATTTACAAACACCTTCAACTAAACTACTCCCTCTCTACCCAGCCTGTTTTCATACTGCTGGCAAGGCACAGCCTGCAGCTCATGAGTCCAGAACAGAGGGATCTATTTGTAGGAGGTGGTGGTACCTCAAACAAGAAATATTTTGGTTTGGCCCTCTCAGAAAACTCAATGAAGCCCATTATCTGATTTCCAAAATGCCCAGTCTTTAGTTGGCAAACTTTAACATTGGTAAGCCTTTCATATCAAAGACATAAGTCTTTATTAGACTCCGAGTACTACAGAGTAATTTTTTTAACGCTTGAAACATAAGGAAATTCTATTATAAGCAGGTAAACTATATTATACCAAACAGCATTCCTCAAGTAAGTGCAGCTGTTTTAATACAAACAGTCTGAAGGCAGAAATTTAAAAAATTGTTTCACTTAAAGGAATTAGTGATGGAATTACGTATTTCCTCAGGCACATAGAAATCCTGTTCCTTGAGCATAGTTGGGGGTAAAAGAATAAGAGACTGCATCCTAATTTTCACCACCGGACTGTCCTCCTTTCCACCTTTCAACCTTCTGAAGTCACCATACTCACAGGAAAATCATCTGGCAGGGGAAACCTTGCAGGAATTTGTTTCCTTTTTTGCTTCATTTGTTGTCAAATCAAGATTATTTTCCTTTTGCAGTTTAGTACGTGGTATTGCTTGATAAAAAAGGAAATTAACACAAAGGCTAATATATTCTTCATTCATAGGAATAAGACTGAGAATTAGCAAAGCCAAGATCAATTTTAATGTCAGTCTAGTAGTTCCTAGAGTCTTTTACTAGAGCTTTAATCATGGTGATGATATTGAAAATAGTTTACTGAGAATTTTGAGATAATAGGGGAGTGATTAAGCAGATGCCCCCAATATTAAAACTGTCCTTTTCTGTATAAGGAAGCGCTCAGATCAAACACTGTGGATTTACTTGTGCAATTTCAGTGAGAGCTCTCCAATACCGATGTGCTGGAGTGTCAAAGAGGCATCTTTTTCCCTTTCTATCACTGACCGCAGCGAATCTTAGATAAGCAAGGGACATACGCATCAGCTCTTCCTGTAAAAGCACAGCAGGTATCACTGAGATGAGTGGCAGAAACATTTCTCAGATTGCGTGTTTTAACAGGAGGCAAACGAGTGCCCACAGCTGCTCCTTTGCTTTGCACACTAAACAATCTCGAAAGGGCAGGAGCGGAGCTTTCTCCCCTGCCCCCAGTCACTGAACATAAAAGGAAGACAGTCAGGATTTGTACTGGCATCTGATTGTCTCCTACACGACGCTTGAGAGGACAAGGCAGTCACAACACAGAAATGGCCGAAAACCTGCAGGAGCCTTCTGCCCTTACTGCTTTGGTTTTCCTCACTCAATTATTTTGCAAAGAAGCCTGGAAGTTGGTACCTGCAAATCAGCTGCCTGAGTCCTCTGCAAGCGTTTCTGAAATGAGGTCTATCAATCTTTTCACAAACGTTTCTTACAATAAATCTTTCAGCAGTGAAAGTAAAATAAATGGTATCTATAACGGCAAACATTCACCAAGGTCTGAAGCAATCTCACATTTATTTCTGGAGATGCATTTTAAATGTAAGGAACAAATGAAAAATTTTAGTCTGACATTAATTACTATTTTATGTCAATAAAAGTTTTCACAGTACATTTCTCTATTAAAACAGTAAATATTGTTGAAAAGTGCTGTAATTACAGCGAGTACGTCATTGTATCAGCTCTCCCAGGAGAGGCTGGGACAGAATTAAGACCCAAGAACAAACTTTAGTTTGTGTCTCTAGTGGCGTTGCTGCCTGCAGAGCACTGGCTCTTGCCCCACCGCTTCGGCTGGGATGAGGATGGAGGCGAGTAATGGGGATGCGTTGACAGGATGGCATGAGATTAAGTATTATCTACAGTTTGAAAATATCTTGTTGAAGGGCCTGTTCTAGGCATGGAAACAGTGGTGTTCTCTGCTTTGCTATTATATTAACCTGGTCTACTGTCCTACTCCTATGCAGAAAGCCATCTTATTACGTAGTCCTGGTTCTGACCTGTAAGATTAACCAAGAATGTATGGTATGGCAGGAAACTTGGCCACATGTCCACAAATCTTATTTCTAACTCATAAAGCAATGATTTATAATGTATTCTCGCTTCCTTTAAGTTTACCATCACTGTCCACCTTTAATACTGAATGCAATTCTTGTCTCTCACATCTGTAAAAGGTATCTCAGTAATAGATATCACTGAGCAGATAACATTAATCGAAGGTACAGAATGACAGGCAGAAAGAGATTAATTAGTGGGATTTCTCAGTTTGGAAAAGAGATGATTGAGGAAAAGACACAAATGGCACGGAGAAGGGGGCCGAAAATAACAGCTCCCATCAAAACAAGGCAGCAGATTTAAATATTAATATGCATACACACATAATGAGAATATACACATCCACACTGTAGAACTTACTGCTATAATAAATAGAATTGCTCAGTGTGATCATTCTTGCCTTTTTATATTGTTTGTTTTTTTAATTGTAAACAATGAGCAAAGTTCTGTAAAAATAATTACAGCCCTGCAAAGCAATTTTATAGGAACACTACAGTTTTATGATATTGCAACAGTACAACTTTAACAGTTTATAAATGAAACAAAATGGGAATAAGGATTTTATTTATTTCCCAGTCACCATATACTGCTGAAACCTTGGAAGTGTTCTTTACTGAAGAATCAAACCAGGCAGATTTGAGCATATTATTTGATTCAGAGAGCATGTTACTAAATATACTTACAAAAAGTCAAAATTGACTGCCCTTTAACTTTTTGCTTTAATGAACAAGCATTTTCAAAATAGATGTTAGATCTAAGTTTGTAATCAGCTTTAGAAAAAAAACGATGGAACTAGTGGCTAGCAATCTGGAGGAGAACACTACAATTGAGCTTCTCATCTCCTTGGTGAATTGCGTGTTGGTCCCATCATCAACAGCAATAAATCAAGGTCCTGGAAAGACTATCTTGCATGGTAGCTGAAAACAAACTGCAACTGGAAAAGAGCAGTAATAATCCAATAGTGACTCCTTTGTTGAGAAATCCCAATAACCAGAAAAACCCTTTGAAATGATCAATTCCATTAAAAGCTTTAATAAGATTACCAAATTTAATTACTCTTCTGTGCTGCATTAATTTATAAAGGGTGGGTCCTCAATCTGAACATTTAATAGTTTCCAGAAATAGCAAATCCCATTTGAAAAGAAGCGTAATGATTTTTTTATTTTTTTTAATTGAAATAATCTAGCACCACTATAAGCCCTTTGGGCAAGATTTCTAGGAGTACTACAGTGCCTAAAAAGGCTATTTCCTAGGTGTCTATTTTAATTGTCATATGCTCAAAGACCTTTGAAATGTTCACCTTCTGTATGTTAACCACATAAAAAGAATGAACAAAGTTACACTTAAGCTGTTTCAGTTCTATAAATGTGATTTTACAAATTATACCACTAGAAAAGATAAGTAGAAGTCATTTTTAATACACAGCAAGATGCATTTCTAACTAGATTAAGCAGCTGTTAACATTATTTTTCTGCACAGCAAGAGCAAATGTCTACAATAACTAGCTCTTAAAGGAAGAGGCAATCCCATTTGGTGCACATTGTATACATTTGATTTTATTCCCCAATAGTGTTCAGGAGGAAATAAAAAAGAACTAGATAAGGAAATTAATTTGCAGCAGTACTTCAGACATGCACATTTGCAAAAGCATAAGAATGTTAAAGATGTTAGAAAGAAGTCTTTAAGAAGCAAGAACAAAAGGATAACACTCAACTCCACCATTCAACTCCAGTGCCAACTTTTTCCCATCTAAGAGTGGCAAGGAGTACCAAAAAAAAAAAAAAAAAATCCAACAACAAAACCCCGCAGATATATGTGATAGGGAATATGAAGGTAGGCATTTACAGAAGAAGTTGAAAGCCTGCCGCTGAAACAGAAAACTATGTATTTCTTGGGATTTTTTCCATACCCCCTGTGCTTAATTTTCCAGCAAGACATCATCATTTTGCTGAAATGCTGAGTGTTAAATCAAACAGCAGCTGTTCCAGGAAATCTGGAATCCACAACAATGACAACGATGAAACAATAGCCACGGTGAGGTTGAGACATAACAATGAAAGGTGTGAATGAAACATTGAGGAAGCTACTAAACAGCAGTTACATCCTATAGGGCTCAACGCCAACTAGGATGATTCTACCAAGCTAAAAGTAATAAAACAACCATAATAAAAAAACTCAAGCAACAAGATTTGATAGTAATGAAATATGTTACATTAGTCAACACATGAAACACCCAAAGGATTTAGTGAATGAGCCTGTTTCTATAGAGTTTTCTGAATATTTGCTTTCTGTAACGCTAATAGGGTTATAATTCTCTGTGGTGGCTAAAATAATTTATAGACAGGAATTCATTTCTCATTAAATGATGCAAGACTATCCCCTTCACACTCTGCTGTCAGTGTGCCTGTTTTCAAGGGAGAGCTGAGGTCCCACAAAGTGTGATCACCGCTCTTTACTCAGCTGCATTGACTACCAGGTTCTGCAGGACAGGGCAGGGCCCCAGGCATCCCCCAGGACTGCCCTGATGGGTATGCAAAGCCTTCCAGGCAGAGTTTCTCCACTACAGTATCTTGGGCAACTGTAGTAATTGCCTTAACGCCTTCTAAAAACCACCTCTAGCAAACAGATGGCTTTGTTCATAAAACTATGTATGGGAATCACAAATTGGAGCTTTCACCTTGCCAAAATGATTTTTCTCCGCAAGGTATGCTGGAAAGGCACTTGCATAGTGGTAATTTCAGAAACCTAACTATAAACAACTGTTAAGAGTTTCAAATACAAGACCTAATTAACAACGATACTGAAGTTATGCTCCTGCATAATAGGATTCAGCCAGCTTCAGATCACTGCTGGAAGTTTGTTATTTCAGAAGTACAGTATAGGCTAGTTTGAGTATAATAGTTAATTATACACTTGAACTTAATTAAATTGTTTTGTTTGTACTACAAGGATCTCTGCATTTGTATAGGTCCAAGCTCCCTTCCCGCAAGCACTGTTCCTTTAACCTGTGTCCCAAGATGGGCAGTATTTGCCACATTCTAACCAAGAGCACAGTAATCCAGAATCAGTCTTATAAAACAGTAAATCCTGCTGCAAGACATTAAGGTACATCTGTCCAGCTGAAATCCTCTTATGGCAAGACATTCATTATTGCAAGGAGACAGTGCTTAGTAGAAACAAGATCAAGGCCTGGTGATCTTACACAAGTACAAACGCACAGACAAAACTTGTGGTAAGAAAGTAATGGATACTATGTTCTCTGACTTACAACTTTAAAAAAACAGTTGCTATATGGTAGTTAGATAGAACTATTCTTTTAAAACTGGACAAGGAAAACCTCTCCCCAAACCAGAAAATCCTTAAGCATCCCAAAGAAATTCTTGAATGGATTATTAATTCGGTTAAACAAACAATTACTACAAACAGAAATGTTGTAATCTTTCTGCAACCAAGAACTGTCTAAAGTTATTTTAGTTTTAGCAACAAAACCCCAGTTTCTTAAAGAAACCCTCATATAGTTTATTGCCATCCGCACACTGCAATCTGTACAGACCAACAAGCAGGTCCGCCCCTCCCTCCCCCATCTCTCACCACAGCATTAGCAGCCAAGTGCTGAGGTCTTGTTATTTTGAAGTCTTCATTACTTTTAAAACCTATGCCATCAAATCCAGGCTCCAAAATATTACGAAACATAAATAATCAAAGCTAAATGTCAGTTGTCAACATAACAAACACTGCATGAGGCTCATTTACTGGAGAATGGAATTGAAAAGTTGATTCATAAACTATCTTTGCACTTCTGTGACCACGAACCAGCACATCGCAATGAGGACCGTGCTGAACCCTCTCGTGAGACGGAGAGCAAGAAAGAAGGGCAGTAGTGGACTGCTCACACCTGTCCGGCAGTTCCCTTTCCCCAGTAGCATTACTGGAACCAGCGCCAGGCAGAATTGCCAACAGCAGCTGTGGAGACCTGCAGTTTTCCCCAACTCTTGCCCCACTTCCTGGGCTCAGAGTGGGCCTCCCAGCTGCTGATATGAACAAGCAGTTCTGCTGTATGCGACTTCATAGTTTGGCACAAAATGAAAGATAACACAGTTTAAAAGAAGCTTTGTAGTCTCTTTTTCAAGCTAAGATGAAAACAAACAAGACAAAGGAAAAAAAAAGGGGGGAGAAAAACCCTGAAAAGAATGAAGAAACCCGTGTTTCTTTCCTTATTCCTGTATCGCACTCCCACCCAATATCAGAAGTGGTTTCCTTTGCTCACAAAAACATTTGTAGATTTACTTTCACTAAACAGTCCTCTACTCCATCTGGCAACAGCCTGGGTCAGTGTATTGAAATGATATCCTCTGTGCTGCTAAATATTCCTGCTGATAGAGCGCTCGTTGGAGAGCGGCCAGCATGTTTAATTGCAAATGGAGAAAGCGTTGGCCAAATGATTCCTTTATTTCCAAAAGCACAGATGAGGGTCAGCTCAGGAAATTTCTTTAGGTTGTAAAAGATTAACCCTCAGCACGATTTTGAGTATCTTGTGTTTCAGCTGATTGTCCATATTCATCTCATGTAAAACAGAAGCAATGGAGACCCAACAGTGCTTAAGTTCAACTGCGTGAAATAGCAACAACAGATCTGTAAAATTTATTTCCTTTAAATTTTCCATTAATCTCTGCCTATAATGATGATTTGAGTAAAACAATTCTCTACAGACAAATTATGGGAAGCAGCATCAGGAATCTCTGCCCTGACCCGATTCCCCCTCCAGCCTCCCAGGTAGGTGGGGCCTGGCTCCCCTGACGATGAGCTGCCTCGTCAGCAGGGCCGCACACCAGCCAGGAGGTGAGGCAACAGCCTTCTCTTTCCATCCTTTGACATGCAATTAGAGAATTTACTTTTTCTGCAGCAGATTTTTTTTTTTTCATCCCCATTTAGATATTCTGCCTTTCTCTCCAACCCAGAAATGAAAAAATCAAAGATTATGAGTGTGCTTGCTTTTGTTTTCCTAGCAGCCACACCTTGACAGATTAAAAAAATAAAAATAATTTTTAAAAAGGGACACCATCACCAAATCCTGCCTGGATAGCAGCACTGAGGCCCTTGCACACAACCCTGCAACCAAGTCCAAATTTAGACCCACTGCTGCAAGAAAGAAGGCTTGCAATATACCTTCCAAAACATTCCTGAAGATCACGGCATCACCAATGACAAATAAAATTATGTTGCTCAACACAAATATAGCAAAACACATTTTTGGCATCAATCATTTTTACTAGAGAGGAGACAGTGCAGGCATTAAGGAAAACGTGTATTTCATTAATTATTGAGGAATGACACTCATCAGCAATTTTATCTTTGAACACACCACATAAAATGAGAATAAAAAAGGCTCTCGTCTCTTCACTCCTTCCAGCAGCACTACGTAAGAGTATTTTATTGCATAGGATAAGAGAGATTTTAGGTGTTCTGGCTTTCTGTATGCACATGCTCTTTTGTTTTCTTAATGTGTATACTTGATTTTTCACAGAATTTTTAAACTAAAACTATGCATTCATATTTATCTGCATGAAAGATTTTCGTCAAATTTTATGAAATCCACATCCTGGGTAAGTGTCCTGGCCACTAAATCCATGTCATCCCATCAGTCTCTAGTCCCACAGTATGTAAATCATTCAACATGCATTATCACTACCTCAGAGTTACTAAGTATTTTGCAATCTTCCTGACTTTTCATAAAATATTTTCAAATGCCCTATTTGTCCCAGTTCAAAGATCCCAAACCTTATTACTTATTACAAACTTCATTACTTTTCACAGTTCTTGTTTTCTGGATAAACACAATTCAATTAATCTACAGTCTATATCTGAGAATTTTTGCATAGAAATTCACTTCTGACCATCACATTAAACATTTCTGAATGCAGGTGAGTTGTTATAGACACATGGAAAGTCTATTAAGCTATAAATATCAGCTATAAAATAAGCAATGATCAAACATTCTTCAGGAGGAAGCATTTTATGCAATTAAACCGGGTGTGTGTAAACACCAGAAAGTTGAGCCGCATGTGGAGACTGCCATGTTAGCTGCACTGGCCTGGGGCTGTGCACGGACTACAGCAGGAATGCTGCTTTTTGCAACAGGAGTGGGGATCTCTGCTTGTCGGTGTGTCGGGACTATCCAATGCAGTGCTGCACTGTGTCATGTACACATCTCATGAAAATCTTCCAACAGCACAAGGACCAAACATGAATGTTGTTTCAGAGAAATGACTGGAAGACAGTGCTGTTTTTTCCATAACAACTGTTCATAACAATTGCACCTTGCTAATTCATTTTCATCTGAAATCTAAGATCTTTAGGGATTTGAAGCTCTTTTAACAGCCCAAAGAAAGTTAGAGATTGAAACAATTTGTACATTTGTTTAGCCAGAATATTTTTACTCATATTTCATTGCTACTTATTTCCTGCAACTTCAGCTGAGTAAATGTATCAGAACTCGGCCCTCTCAAGAATTTCTGTTCCTCTGTTTCACCATCACTAAATAAATTCTATTGTTTGCTGTTATTAAACATCCAGAAGTGAACTGTGGAGCCACAGATACTCCTCCAAGGTATTTTGTGCCATAAAGAGATATCTAGTGCAAAAAAACCCTTTAAGTTTAAAAAGCAAACTATAAATTAAGACTTTCATGCTTCCCACCATCAGATACAGAGCATCACCAAGCTGGCCAGGCCCCAGAGAGACACGCACAACCCATATTTAATTTATATAGAACTAAGTGAAAATTTTCCATAGATTTAACTTCTAGCATATCAACTAGTCATTTTTATCCCAGGAAAAAGCATTAAAATACCTCCAAGGCTGCATAATAATAATAATAAATATTTGTTTCTATAAACCTCACTTATTACCTTCATTTTTGTGCAGCTTTTGCTTTCTAATTATACTGCAACATCTATATTTGTACTATTTTGTCAATTTTTATACCTTTATATACTGTCTTATCTGCCTGAATAAACCAACTTTTAACGTCATTTTATCAGCACCTATTCTTCAGTGTATGAATGAAACAATTTATATAAAGGATAAAATTCAGCTTCTGAAAACAAATTCTACCTTGTAAAATTTACATTTGAACCATTTCTCTATCATCCCCTTCAGCTGACCACAGATAAGCTAATTTTAGCAGTATTATAATAGTCTGCTGAGGTCACCAAAACACAGTAAAGGGGAGAAATTAAATGGGGAGACTAGCACCTCAAAAATGAAACAGCAGACATATGGCAAATGAACCTAGCATTTTTGTTATTTGAAGTGCTAAGTGTATATTTATGAACCATATGCATTCTATGTAATTAACTTTAAAACATTCTTAATCACATCCAACTTCAGGCTAACCTAAAATAAGAGAGAAAAAAAATACAGCTCAGAGGAAGACAGGAAGAAAGGAACTTCAAGTTTACTTTATCAGCGTGATGGGTTTTTTTCAGCAAGTAGTTAACGATCACAGTAGTTTTGGCCCTCTCTGAAACCATTACGTTGACCATTTTTTTCCTTGTATTTGATGCCTTGCTCAACTCCAAAGGCAAAAAGAGGGGAAAAAAACCAACCCTGAATTACATTATAGATAATCATTAAAGCATTTTTCAATGCACAGGATAGCAGCAGCAATTTTGCTTAGATGTACTGAACCATGGGTCTACCAGACATTATAGTTTCTTAATGGTCAATGTTTGTTGTTTTTAACTTGTGTGATTTCTTTTACAGCTACCAATACAGTTACACATTCTATTAATTTCCACTGAGTCAAAATTAGGCATAATATACATTGGAAACCATAAAAAAGAAAAGTTATCAACACCTTTTATCCATCTTTCTGCCATTTCAAGTTCCTAATGTAGGAGCTGAGGAAATATGAGGAAGAAGGCTTAGAAGGATGTCATTTCTGAAATTATTCTAGAGCCAACTCAAAAGGAAGAGAGAATTCGACACCTGCCGAGATGGAGGCACTGGTATATTTTGAACTGAAGCACATGAAAAGTGCACAGGTTCATTTCACATTCTTCATCTTTTACAGTGGAGAGAGAGGTAGAATTGTATCCTATGTAATCCCCCACTCTGAGGTGCCAGTGGCCTTAAAACGATCTTTATCATGCTGCTCGTAAGATATTTGCCCAGAAAGTGAAGAGAGAGAGTCATATATTGAGAAATTAACTCCCTGTTGAATGGTTGATCACATCCATGGTGTTGATTAAGGACTGCTGGCAAACATTTACAGGTATTTTTGGCTTGTTATTAGGCATCCTTTCATCTGTATGTGTTGGAAATACGCTTGCACTGTTCTCTGTGCCTGGAGCATGAATAATTGATCCTGTTTTACTGTTGTCATCTGTGTGGTTTATTATGAGATGTTTATGCACTGTACATATTCTTTCTTTTTCCTTGCTTCAAGCCTGATCCTGCATCTCCTCCTCAGGTAAGAGATCCTTACTAATATGAGGAACACGGGCTACAAAATCATGTTTTCCTTTTCAGTGGATTAATCATGGTTCATCCTGATTACGTCTGATGCAAATGCAAATTTCCATTTGAGAATTGAACCATTTTTCAGGGTTACATACAAAGCATTCGATATTTATTAACAAAGACATAACAGTTATTGCACTGGTGGACTTTGGCCCTGGAAAATCTCAACCACAATAGCCAGCTTAATTGATTTGCAGGCATGGGGCTCTACATGCTGTCTGTATTTAAAATGGAAAGTGTGTTTCCTGTGCCACTGCCATTTACATTGGGAAGCCTATTATCCCTCAATAACTGAGTTTGACACCACTCTGGATGAACACCTGTATTCTATTTAGAACAGTCTACTTCATTTTCACAAAGCATTAGCAGAGTCATGGATCTCTGAGCACTCATTTGGAGGTCCTTATTGATGCAGATTTGTTTATTAAAAGAAAGAAACCAGACTCGTGGAAGCTGTGTCCTATATGCAACTCCCGGCCACAGTCTTGAGACTTCTGGCAAAGCTCAGGTTCTAAGATTTGGAAGGAAGTAATCTTAAAGCAGGTTCTGCTGTTTGAACACATCAAAAAAAGTATTTTCTCGATCTATTTTTATCTACAACAAGGATTCACTGGTTGTGCCATTTTACTTCCATAATTATGCATTGTTAATGGAATTAAGAGGGCTCTGTTTCTAGGAGAATTATTCAACAGCTAATTCTCTTCTTTTTGGGGCAACTGGAAAAGAGACGGGCTTTAACATAACCTCTCAGTCACTTCATTGTGTCAAAATTAAATAGAAAAAAATAACATATCAACGCACAAAAGATGATAACAGATTTGGACCTGAGAGTATTCTAATGAATGGAGAAAAAACAGGACATTCCCCAATTTTAAAGATTACAGCCATTGAAAATACAAATTAAAAAACAGAAGTAGCATGCTCTGAGCAGACAGACTACTGAATTTGTTCAACCTATAGGAAGGCATGCACACTAAACATCTTTGTGATACATTTACTCACTGAAGAAAACTGCAAAACAGAAATTACCTAAAGGCTCTCCAAAAAGGCCAGTAATTTTTCATCAAACAAATTTCAGTGCAAACATGGACCTCATTTCCCCTTACACACAAAATCCTTTCTGAATCCAACTCCATCATGACCTGTGTTTAGTGTATTTTACCTACTTTTTCTTAACTCCACACATCTGAGCTTTTAAATTGTTAATCGCTTCTCCTCTTCTATATATCAGACTCTGACTAGAGCACACCAGTGATGCAGTATTGCACATGTAACAGCGCAGTGCATCACACCACTCTATACAACTCCAAAGGTACAGCATGGATTGCAGGTGAGATGGGATTGGAGGCAGTACCAGATCATGAGTCCATGTGCGAGCAGCAGGGTACTCACTGAAGCATCCCTGTAAATAATTCTTTGGATGAAAAACCAGTCTGGTTTCAGAAACAGTTCATAACAGTATCCAGCACGCAGTACGGAGAACATTAAAAATATGAACGATAAATAGATTAATAAAGTTTTCCTAATATGTAGCAGAAACAGGAATTGCCAGATGCAGCTAAAACTGAGATAGGTTTAATAACATCATTAACATAAGCCATAGAGTGCCAGACTCCTAAAGCACAGATATTTCACTATGCCAACAAGGAATTACTGATATAGAGTAACAAACTAAATGCAAAGGCTGACACTAGATGCAACCTGTATGCCTGCAAAATGTAAAACACCAGTCTCTTTGTAGCTGAATGGCATCAGTAGGGTCAGTTAGCCTATCTGTTTTAGTTCATTAGATCTTCCAGGGCAAGAATAAGTTCTAAAAAGTGTATGATGAGCACAGCTTACTATTGGGATCATGGTTTATATGCAGATCAGCATTAAAAGAATCTCAACAGTGATTCAGACCATCTCAGGGAACACACAGAATTTTGAAAAGGAAACAGGCTGAAACTTGTTGGATTCCCCAAGGGTACCATTACGGAATTTGGGATCTGAATATACATTTAAAATATGGAGTAATGAGTAACCATGTACCAGGTATGTATTTTTCACGTATGTAATGTGAAGATGAAATAAAACTATCTTTGTAAAGATGACTTTCTCCCACATTATGAAGATGGTCATGTAGGCCATTAGCTTGTCCAGGCAGTATGACAAAAAAGTGTATTGCTCTTTCTACTTGTACTTCTTACTGGATTTAGAAGCACAAGAGAGGTCAGGTACGTGGCTTACGTAAGAACAGACACATAAGGTCTTCTTTAAAAGGCCCCAGTATGACCATAAAACCTGGGTCACCTTTTTATTTTAATGATTTTTCCCTTGAATAAGTACGCATATGGGTATATTAGCGATGGAGAGGAAGGCAATACTGTATTCGTCTATGAAACATTTTTCCTGGGCACATACATTTTTTCTAGACTGCCTCAACAGTGGCTAAACCTGTCTCTAATAAAATGAAAGAAAGAAAAAAGGTGTTAACAAACTTTTCCAAATAATATGCAGAAAAAATGAGAAAAAAATTAAATAAAGTATTAATATTGTTCAACACTTACTATTAAAGATGTTCTTGTAAATCCTGCACAAGAGTAGGGTCATAAGGAAACATTTACCGTTTCCTATGATGCAATTTTTGAAACACATCACTATTCCCTGGAACGATCACCTCTAGCTGAGGCTGGTGCTCACATGGTTAAGCAATTCATTATATGCTGCTAAAACACTGCACAGCCTCCATCAACTAAACATGTGGCAGCTTCCCTGCACCTGATACACAGAGGTCCCCACTCACTTTGCACTGAAGTTATATCCTCATGTTAACTGACAAGTGAGGCAGGCGTGAGATTTAAACTCTGGGTTTTGTTTTCCCACAAGATACTTAAGACACCTCTGCTCTGTGCAGCAAACCTCAGCATTCAGTCACTTCTGAAAGCAAGATGCAGCTGTCTCGATGTTTTGGTCGGCAGAACATAAGTGCCTTGTGGCCTCCTCTAAGTTCTTTCTACGGGGCCAGGAAACCTAAGGCTGACAAAACTCTACCGCATTCCTGAATCCTGCAGCTTTTAGCTAGCTGTGATAGGGCACAAGGTATCCCAGCTGTTTTATATTTCAGTGTTGTATTTCTGTAATTGTTTTTAGTTTTGACAAGCTGTTAGATCGCTGAAGAGCAAGGTCCTGTGGTGCAGCTCAGTGAACGTCCCCATTAGTCTGCCTGCAGTTATTTTAGGGGCTCACAGTCTTTTGGACTGAGGATAGCTGTGATTGCCAACCAGGACATTCGTCCGTCATTGCCTTTACCGTCTAGATAAAGTTTAGTGGCATTAAGTCTGACAGCCCTACGTGTTGTAACATTACTACTGCATAGCTCAGCAGTGCCACTATAGTTTAAGGTCTGTTGGTATTACTATTATAAACAGCGCTTTTCAAGGGGCTGATAACTTTGCTATTTGAAATTGCACAAGGCTAAAGCTCAAAATATAAATTGTCATTCCTCCCCTCTTTTAAATAAAGCAGGCTCCCAACCAAAATTACAGGTTCTGTTTCAGTTTGACAATACATTTGTGTCTGAAATGTTTTCTAGGTACTTTCAGACACTGTTTTGCCCTCTTCATAGTAGACAAAAATATCTCTGTAGATGCCACGTCTGCCTCTCTGACCCACACCACCCAGCACCTCTGAAGGCAGTTCAAAGATTACTTCTGCAATTTACAGGCCTACACAAAACCTGCAACTTCTGATTCAGGTCAAATATACTTTCCTAAAAGTCTATTTTTGTGCAGCTTGACAACATATAGAAGAATTGGCTTCTCTTACATTTCCCACCCCCTCTCAGCCCCCCACCCCCCACCCCCCACCCAAAAAAAAAAAAAGGCAGCGAGCTCTGCATTATGGGATCATTTTGAAGTATTTCTTCTCCATACCTTTCTCTAGAGGACTTTCTGGATACTTTTTCCTCCCCCTTCTTTTCTTTTAAAACAGCTACTGCCATGTCCCTATACAGTGTTCTGGTGTTTCACAAATAAGTAGGAGCTAAGAGGCCTTGACTGAGTTCCTCTAACTGCTAAAAGGTCTATGTCCTAAGTAGCAAATCTAAGTAACAACAAAAAAACCCAGACAAAAATCCTGCCCTCAGGGTGGTATCATTTCCTGTGGCTTCTTAAAACGACCTGGCAAAAACCAAGCTTCATTAGCATTAGAGACAAACTACAACCCCCTTATCTAGTCCTCAAGCCCGCAGGAGGAGAGTAGCTGATATTTCAAAAGAGAAAAGGTGCCACTAGCATCTGAGAACACTGTCACAAGAACACCACAAATTTTTCCTAATGCCTCAAATCTACCCGAAGGAAGGACCAAGACAACCACAGGAAAATTCTTCACAGATCATATAGATGCAGAAGTGCAGGCAGTTGAATATTTAGGGACTGTATACAACTCATGATTGTTCTGCATAAACTTCCCTTAACAATTATAAATTTCTCCAAGGATTCATTTTAAACAACTTGGCATTAAACTTTTGAGAACCTATAAACAGATGGATATAAAATGATGCTCATATTTAAGTTACAGATTAAAAATTTCTAACACTGGAAGAAAATAGGTGTGGATTTTTAAAGACAGCAGTCTATTCTGTGGGTAAGCTGAAAGTAAGCAGAAGGCACCCATATTTGCATATGCAGGCCATATAAATGCATGTTTTTAATATGTAACTACATTTCCTGAAGTGCAGTTACATGTAAACCATGTCTAAACAGTGGAATAGTGCTCCTTTATTTCTATGAGTATGAAGGAAACAAAATGGCTGTGCAAAACTTGGCTTCACATTAAATTTAAATTCAACAGGTGGAAAACTGAAAATAATAAAGCTATATGGTAAAAAAAATACATTGCAATAAAGACAGAGGGGGGGGGGAAACCAAACCTTTACAAAACTCTTAATCGATCTTAAAACATCACAGAAATAGTAGCAAAGTGCATTGTGTGAGGCCAAGAAGAAACTATAATGCAGTTGGGAGCTGAGTGTCAAATATGCCAAATGTGACAACTGCAGAATTATGGGCAAGTGAAGTGCTGTTTGGCAGACTGCTGCAAAAGCCATGCATAATATGCGAATTAAACACCCAAAACAAGTACCCAATCACAATGGCTGTTACTGTTTTTAAGGGTCTTTTTCAGGTTGGCATGGCACTACCAGCAGTCATTTGAACCCTCAAAAAACTTCAGTTTTTTAAACCTGCACTTTTGTGCAGTTCCTTCAAATAGTCTCAGGTCTGCGCAGTGGGATGCACACTCCCAGAGAAGCGCAGAGAATACACACAAGCTGCTGCAGGTATCATTTTCCATGCACCTGAAGACTAAATAAATTTACCTTTAAAAAACAGAATTAACATAGCATGTCTAAAAAGTAAAAGGCACAGTGGTTGCTGTTCTGATCTTGCAAGACGTGTCTGATATATATTTTTTTTTCCTCTCTCAATTCTTAAGACCAATTCTTTTCCATTTGTCAGGCATACAGCTGAAAAGATCTGTAAACAATTTATCTTTATGCTACTGCTTTATGTAGGACATTTAGATCTTAGTATTTCCTTTTTTATAGTAAGCAGCTGTAACTCACATCAAGCAGTAATCAAATACAAGAAGTTTAGATAAGTTATTGAATCTTAGATTTTCTGTTTCTTTATGAAGGTCAACATTTGTTTTCAATGTGAATCTGAACAAGATAAGAGCAGGTATTGCTTAGCACTTTCTCAGAGTCCATGAGTGTTTAATAAAAGATGACCCATTTTCTTGTTTATTGTGAAATTACTATTATATTTTTCAAAATAATGTCTTAAAATGTGATTTTAAGCAAACAACTTAAAATAATCTCAATTTTTCTATTATAAATACCAATTTCAAAATTATTTTGAAAAAATAATGTTTGCAGAAAGTTGCTTTAGCAAAAATGTAATTTTCTTTTAAAATAAATTTCTTTTTCTTTTTAAAAATTTTCCAACATAAGGGTTACTGACCTCAAAACCAACACCACAGTTAAGAATTCACAACGGTATCCTGTGCTTGGAAGGATTTGCCTTTCTCAGGGATTTGATACTTTTCAATGAGTAGCTTCTTTATAAAGTAGGGAGCAAAAATTGCATGGAGACTGATATTTGTAGTGTAACTGCTACATGATTAGACCCCTATACTTTTATTTGCAAAATATCATGCAGAAAGAAGAGACAGGGCACTGAACAAAGTTACCAGTCATACAGAAATTATTTAATATCAAAACATCAGTAACTTAAGTCAATTTAAAGCATTATTACTTGACTCTCTCTGAAACACTCCAGTATGTAATACTACGCCTAATTTTGTAAGTTAAATATATAAATAGTGCTTTGGGACTGAAGTCAAGATGCTCACACAGTGCCTATTGCAGGCTAAACGCTTTTCCCATTCCTATTTGCATAACAAGAGAAAAGAAGAAAATTTGATTTAAGCACGTAGAAAGGAAACTAAAACTTATGTCTCTGCATATAATGAGAATATAGGTTATATTCGCTCATGTGCACAGCTTAAAGAACAGAAGAAACCCCAGTGGAAGCATGTCCATTTTGAGAAAGGAAACAACAATCTGAAGGCCTCATTCTCCTCCTTCCTTTCCTCAATTTTGATTAATACAAACATTTACATAAAAAAATAGGATCCTGCTTAGATGGTTTTGGAGTCCATATACTCCTTCTGAAGTTACAACCTTATGCAATATGCTAATTTCCACAGCAACCACTTAACAGACACAAACAGTATAAATATCATGCTGAGGATCAACTGAAATACAAAGAAACAAAAGATCCCATTTTTGTGCAAATTTGAGTAGTACTAAAGCAAAAAAAAAAAAAAGAAGATACAGAATTTACGCTGCAACAGCAATAATTTTACCTTGAACTTGAACATGCCATCTATAACCTCACACTGAACTGATATTGAATTTTCCTAAATGTTTTTGCTTTAGAAAATGCTGACTTGTCAGGAACTATGAGTGCATTGATTTCCCAGATCTAGGATAAAATTCCAGAAGTCAGCGAACTTCTGCCCCCTCATCTTCACCCATGTCCCAAATCCAGCAAACAAAACTGAACCATCCGTGGCCCTGGGAGAAAGTCTTCACCTCCATACTGACCATGTGTTTACAATCTCTTTGCTCCAAATCAGGTAAAGTCTTCCACTAAGTTAGTTCTGGAATCTCTCAATCTGGTTTTCACAAAATATAAAACTGGAAAGAGATGATACTTATGAAAAAAAAAAATTGCTAATGATAAGTTTCAAGGATCCTAGTAACTGATAAACCAAACAAGATTTTGTGGCCCTTCTTGGAAGCAGGGAGACAGCTGTAACAGCTTTTGTTTGAAGTCCAGATTCAGGAAGAAATTTGACACAAATAATACCACTTCAGGCTCTGGTTTATGTTTCTTTTTGTTTTAGTGACATGAACTTAAATATGACAGAGTCTGAGTCCTCAAGTAATTAATTCTAATCAGCCACCTGCCTTCTCAGTCTGTTTAGACATCCCATATACAGAAGTGGTTACTGAAATAGCTGCTCAAGGAAACACAGTTATCCTCAAACTGCGTGCAGCCACACACCTTGCTTACACAGACCTTCGCAGGACTTAAACTTGATAGAGAAAAAAAGAAACTTTTAATTTCAGTATTACTAGGGGACACATGCCTGTAACGTGTCAGCACATTGTTTAAAAACAGGAGTCATGAAAGCTGGCACACTGACGAAGTTTTCCTATGGTTTTGTTACTTAATTGAATTTTATTATGTCTATAAACCAGGCTTCTCCCTGGGAGGTGGCATCCACTGTACAGCACTCCTCTTCAAAAACCCTGGGCAATTTCCATGCAAGAGGGCATTTTCTAGTACGTACAAACAGAAACCTGCAACTCGAGTTTTCCTGCAGAAGGCACTGCCAGTTTCTAACATTGGTGCTCTGATGCCGAGCTCTCATTGCATTCCCCTTCTCAGCAGGGACAGCACCCAGGCAATAACGTGATGAGAGCTGGAAGACCAAAACTGGCCCTGTTGTGTTGTTGTTAGAGAGGCTTCCCCTAGGAGGCAGTTTTCTTTAGCTCAGTGGCTTACATTTTAAAAAAGGACAGAACTGACTTAATAAATTGTCCCCAGGTCTGCCTTTTTCTCTTTTCTGAAAATGAAAAGAAATGCCAGGGTAGATAACTTCAAATGAAAAGGAAAACAGGCTGCAAAACGTAAACCCATCCTAACATTTTCCTGCTGCTCCTTCTCCTCAGTCAAAAATATTCACATCAATCAACATCACACTCCTAGCACATTGCAAACATAAATCAATGCTAAGACATATTGGTTTTGTTATCAGACATGCTATTTTAATAAGAAATACATAAATTCAGTTAATTTTAAAAGTCCACTTTTTTCAGATTACCTTTTGCCATTTCTAGCCTTTCATAAGCCATTTTGCTGCAGTTTATGGAGGCCAGGGAGTCTGTGTAGCTCACAGGCTAACAGAAGACACTGAAAGACAGGGGAAAAGAAAAATCTAAAGTGATATGCACATAGGTAGAATTAGCTTCGTCCTCTTACAGAAAGCAGAAAAGACAGATTCCACATAGGAAAACCTCTGTGAAAAGTAGTTTGGCACTTTGCTCCTGTCTAGGAGCTAGATAGGCAATACGCCACTTCCTTATGTTTTAACACCAGGCGGCAGCAGCTTGAGTCTGGAGATCCAGAGTTTTTGGAATCCTCTCCAGCTGCTGACAACTCAGCCAGTGAAATCTGATTACTTCCAGGCATGGAGATACCCACGCCGCAGCACAGCACACACCTAGACCTGGTTCTGGGTACAGTAGCTGCTGCCTGTACACAGCACCGTTTGTGTGAGAACACATCCCTGAGACAGAGGGAGTGCGCTTGCCAGAATGGAGTGGAAGTGGAGAAGTATGCAGCATGATTCAATCAGTTTCAGTTTTCTCTAACAGTGAGAGGTTTGAATATTGTCATATAAGAAATCAATAGGCTCCCAACAAAACAAAACAACATCCCAAAACCAAAAAGAAAACCAGCAAAGGCAGAGCAGGTCTGTCAGTTCACTGGTCACTGCTGTGCCGCTGGTTACCGACTCTGGAATGACATTCAAGGCTTGGTAATCGTTCTGCAGTTAATGAAAGATTCCCCTATCACTAAGAGAATTGGGATAAAGGAGTTGAACTCTTCATTTAGATTGTAGGCAATTTTTGACCTTATCTCCAATTCCTTCCTAAAGGAACTTTCCAGAACTGGCTTCTACACCTCCTCCTACAGTCCCTCCCAATATTACGCCCTTCTGATCCCAAATTTAAGTAGCACATCTTCCTCTTCAGTCAGTATAAGCTATTACTAAGCCTAAACATGCTTACTGTATCTTTACTATCTTTCTCATACACCAGATTCTTTTCTGGCTTCCCAAGATCATCACCAGCTGTCTGACATTCCAGCCTCTGACACAAGCAACTTGCCAGACCCCTCACATCTCCACTATGTCTGACTTCTCTTCTATAACAACACCTCTGAGAGAGTCTCTTCTTTCTTTGCTAGCAAAATGCTTATGATGCTCTCATTTCATATCTCACATACTGCAGCATCCTATTCCCTGAGAAACACAATCTGACCCAATTTTTAATGTGGGATTTGAAAAAAAGAGGCCCTTAGAACATTTCTTTATCACTAACCGACTTAGTATCCTTAACATCCTTGCCCTGTTCTCCATCACCATTCATTTATTCTCCTGTCTTCCCCTGAAATACAACGCTGCATCACCCTAAGGCCTCTCGGGCTGTCTCTGTAACTAGACTGTAATGTCACACAGACTGGCTCTAACTGCTGGTCTGGGGCCAGTCACCACCTCTCGAACATGAGAGGCTTAGAGGCTATATCATACTTGTGAGGCTGTATCATACTTGTGAGGCTGTAACTAAGTCCTGCAGAGGCAATTTGTAAGAAACTAAGAGCAATTAAGAGATGAAGGTCTGAAGGATACAAATCCAAAAGGCTCCAGACTTGTGGCATTTAGTTTTGGTCTTAAAATTAGCAAGTACACCTGGGAGCTTTGGACAAATGGCTATTTTCAGGTATTACAAATGATGGATAATGTTATGCTGTGTGTTTGCACTGGGTTTAGTGGATAGTTTGACAAGTTTATTGCTTTTGTGCTTTAAGAGACTAAGATACTGTGGAACTTCACATTCAAGATATTTCATCATAAACCAAAGTAACAAACTGCAAAGCAAGTAAAGAAAAAAATAGCTAATGCTAAGCTTGAAGATATTAAAAATGGAAACTGTTATAGTTACCAATTAACATTTAGATTGCCTGTACAAAGGGATGCCATAAATTCCCACACCTCAGGTACAATAATTCCTTTTAATATCTCATTGTATCACTGCCAAAAGACTGTCTCTTTGCTGTGTACCATTTCAAGGAACATTTGTGCGCACTTTGATTTCCAGAAAGTATTGGTGCACATGAATGACATCAGCCAACATATTTCTCTTTGTAATCCAATGAACCCACAGTTAGTTTCTTCCCACAGAACCTCTTCAAGAAGAAGCAGAGACAGCTACAATTCTTCTGAGCATTACTGAAAAGGAAAGGGACCAATTTAATGGCACTGAGTAAATGCAATGTTGTTAATGGAAAGAGGTAATTTCCTACCTTTCTATTGCTAAGTTCTGCATAATGCACCCATACATTTCAGCTGCAGCCTGCACTGAAAACAGAATTTGGTTTTGCTTATACACTATGTTCTGAGCTCATTAGACCTATGAGTGAACATCTGAGAAGTTTTTCCACTGTTTTGTTTTGTGTCTCTATTAGTTTTTTGGCACTGTAACAAAAATGCTATTCTGAGCAATTTTTAGTTACAACTTCAAAATAATTGGACTTTCACGTCATGGGGTTTCTTGGTGGAATTTTTATCATAAAATCTCGCACTGTGGTTTAAAAGATAAATAATTTGCAAAAGGGTTATCTTATTAGCAACAAGCACATCAAATTTTACCTCTGGTTTTGCACTATTTTGCATTTGATGCATATATACAGATGATTTTATTATTAAAAAAAACCCTAAAAACCCAAAAATAAGCTGGTGAAAACTTGACGAATTTCAAATTAGTAACAGATTCATCCCTTTGCACCCACAGTAAGAATGTTCACAACACAAGTAACTCAATGTGTCGGAAACATCCCTGTCCTGTAGTCACTCTGTTGTTCCAACTACCTGTAGAGGTGATCTTCAACAAAAGGAAGAGCCAGTCAGCTCAAAGTTCAGTTTCTGGAAAAAGGCTAAAAAGACAGGAACCAACTAGAAAAAACTCCAGAAGAGAGCAATAAGATAAGCAGGCTGAAAACATGAATCACAAGGAAAAAGTGAAAGAGCTGAACACAGAGAGGAGTAGAGATGAGTATTATGCTTCAAATGCATAAAGGATTGCTGCAGAAAAGGAAGGAAGAAAACTGTTAAACCGGTGCAAAGATGACTTATGTTCCGCATAAGGAAGCTGCAAGGACAGCAAAACATGTACACCTTGTATTACAGGATTACTGGGAAATTATGTCAGGAAACAATTCAGCCTTCAGCTGAACCCAAGCTTGTAGGTGGCGTGGCTGCCATGGTGCAATTTGCTCCAGATTTCTGTCTTAAGCCTCATTTCTCTGTCCATTTGCCTGTTGCCAGAGAAGCTAAGATGAGCTTACTCAGACCTGAAAAAGCAGACATCTGATGCAGGAAGCTCAGATATAAAGTATGATGAGAGTTTAATCAGAAAACCTGCCCAAGATTCTGCAGCAGTTAAACTCTACCAGAAATCATCTTCAGTGCAATAACCCAGTTGATTACAGAAACTGCAGTAGGTTTTCTAAGGATGCCTGTAAGGTAAACTCCAAAAGAGAAAAAGATAAAAACTGGAAAGCATGCAAAAACAAAACCTAAAATACCTTAAGCATCAATCCTAGACATTTCTTTTTGGAATGGGTCTCTGCTATTGAAGAACCCACAAGAGTAAAACAAACAAACAAAATAAGAACCTAACCTTACATCTGTAATAGTAATTCAAAGAGATTAAGTCTTGGAGAGAAGTTAAAATGAGCTGGCAGACAGGAAGAGTGCTGCACAGTGCATTTCAACCTGGTCTCTCTGTATCATGCAGAAATAGGTTTTAGCCAAGTCTTTTATAAGATTAGCTTTTCTATTTCCACACCAATACTTTGCATCCTCACTTTCCCAGCTATGTGCAGTCTTGGCCTTCATTCAGACATTTTGACACTCAAACTTCAAGAATCAAACCCATCACTACTCAGTCTAGCCAGCACCATCTAAAGTAATCATCCCTTCTTACCTTGAACATAAAAACGTCAGACTTACCAGGCAGTTGCCAACAGTCATTCCAGTTAACGGAAATATTCAATTACAGTTTCCAAAACCTTGGGGAAGCTGGGCACTTCCCTGGAGAATTCACTGAATGTTCTAATTTTTTGCTTAAGAATCATTTGCCTAAAAGATCTCAAGCAAAGCTCAACTGTTTCCATATCAATGACTGACTGAAAATCAAGAATAAAATAGTAAGTTATCAGCTACATCTGCATAACTAATTCCTGATATTAGTCAGCCTCATACTAACTTCATCAGCTTTACTGGAGTTGCTCTTACTGATGTAAGCAAGACCAAAATCTGACAAAAAAAAAAATTAGGCTAGTTTTGGTTCCAGTTCAGAGCTTTGCTTTCTGAAACATTTGTTCCATTTTTGGCAATAATTATAGTAGGTTTTACAGCAGATAGTTATTGTAACTAATTTGTACTTACATGAATAATTATGAATGAGAAGAATGCTTGCTTACAGTACACTCTCACATCTGGAGAAGACCAGAAGCACAACAGCAGCTGTCTGGATGCTGTCATGAATTTGTTGCTATTTATTCACTGAATGCTTATTCTTTTCTCTCCTGATGATAAATGGTCTAATGGAACCTCATACATTTCCCATCAACTTGCGTCATTGGTTTAGTGAATTATTGAGCAGGCAAATCACATTCACTTGACAAAGATAGTAAACAAAATAACTACTAAATACATATTAATATCCTCATATTAATCAATACACATAAGCTACCTATTACAGAAAGCTTGCTTTTTTTTCATTCCTCCATAAGTTCACATGTAATCAGTTACTACTTCTTACCTGCCTCAAATAACTTTGGGGAAAAATCGTTGGGACAAAACAATTTTGTGTCCCCCGTCCGTCCCCCCCCCCAAATCCCAACACATTGGCACTGCTAAGATGATATTTGACAGTCTCAATTTAAAAAATTAAGATGATAATGGGCTGCAATAATTGAGCAGCTTTCTGGCTTTTTTTTCCAGTGTTTTTTTCCTTGGGCATTTTCATTTCATTTTTAGTCATTTTTCTCTTGGTAGAAGAATAGGAAGAATTGGGCAAATCCTTGATTTATAATAAATATAAACTAAAAATCTAGTATACAAAGCATTTTTACCACACGCACAACTACACTTAAAAAAAAAAAGTTAGCATTGGCTTTGTTTCCATGTTTAAAGGTAATCAACACCACCACCACAAAAAAACCCCACACTGCATTTTGAACTTTCACCAGAGAAAAATGAACAATAGCTTTGAATTACACAAGTTAAAACAATTACGCTGTACGAACAATATGGAATGCTTTTCTAAAGCACTTCAGAAAATGACTATTATTGAGCCTGCAGTCTTTGAGGCTGTAATTCAAGCACTACAATTCCAGCCACACAGCTCAGGTCAAAAAGTAACAAATCAAGCTGACAGAAAGCAAGTTGACGAATTCTTACATGATTTTACAACACAGACACAGATGGACAAGAATAGAAGCTAGTATACAATAAAATACACCTGTGCTACTGTTGCTGATGTAAATATCAGCTTTTATTGCTGTTACTATCTTTCACAGGTTACAGTATTCTCACATATTTTAATCAATCAGGCTTTCTAGCCCCCAAACTCTTTCCTGCATTCAGCATACGAGGCACTAGCATCAATTTACTGCCCATGAGAAGTATTTAAGAAACAAACCAAAACATCCATAAATTAAAAAATAAAAATAATAATAATAAAAAAAAATATCACTAAACTGTCCTATAAAGTGAATTGCATTGTGCAAAATCAGAAAGAGTATGCTGGGGCTTTAAAAGTTGACTCTAGTTAAAGGCACATTGGAGAAACTTTCACATTTTACCATTACAAACACAGCAATGTTTGTATTCAGATTTTAGAGTCCCACATTTCAGGGTACTTAAAAGAAACAAGATTACCCAAGCAAACAAAAGATTGGGTTGAAAACTGAGGAACTGCTGTAAGTATTTATTTTTAAAAAAGAAAGTACAGTACTATTTAAAGAGTGAGGCCAAGTACTGATCTTAAATTGAAACCTCAGATACTGTTAAAAGCTTTGTATCTCTTTCTGATTTCCACAGCAGCCCAAAGCTCCAGCCAGCCCAACAAGGGCTCTTTGGGGATTTTTCCCATCTGTGACTTCTTTCCCAAGGAATACCCAGGCAAGAGACATGCCCTGGACAACACAGTGCCACCCTGCTGTGGTTCCCAGCCTGCCATCACTAGCTACACACTCTCCAGTTTCCACCACCATGCCCATCACGCCCGGCAGCCCTTTCCTACCCCCTTACAGCTTTCGTCCATCTGTTTTGAACGCGGGTGCCCAGAAGGCAGCGACTAGTGCAGCAGCACCAGGTCTGCTGCATCCCTGACACATCCTGTCTAACTCAGTCTTAAAAACTTCCAGACAGGCAAAGGCTCCACTCCATCTCAGGGAATCTTTCCTAGTGCACCACAGTTAAGCCTATATTATCTCCTGTGTCTAAAGGAGGGAGACAGAAATTTACCCCTTCTCTGTGCAATCACTTTGCCATATTTATAAGAATTCATGAAGCTACAAAGAGCAAAGTGAGGGGACAGAACTGTAACTCTCAGTGTTTCTTTGTCAATTATTTTTTCCAGACTTCTGATAATTTCTGTGACACTCCCCTGGATTCTGTCCATTTGGACTACAAACTTCTTGTGGTGTCATATCATGCTTGCTCAGAGTCTCCAAACAGCACGCTTTGTATCATCATATTTCCACTCGTTTCTATTCCAGCACTTCAATTCTTCTTCTAATGCATCGCATGCAAATGAGAACTCGAGTTTCTCAAGAAACAAACTGGACAAATATAGACTTACCACTAAAAAAGTCAAGTGTTCAGACCTTTTCTTATCTTTTTCATCCTGAGAGAAATTGTCAGACAACCAGAATTTCTAGTGTAATATAACAATACTACAGGGGAAACTGAAGGATTAAGATACACAAAACACACAAGGTTAAAATGGAGCTAGAATATAAAAGTTTCTCAACTCCAGCTTGTATGAAACAGCAGTTGGGCCCAGAGACACTATACATCCCCAGCGAATATTAAGCAAGTCAACAAAATTAAAGCCTCATAAAGTTAGCATGAATAGACACTTAACCTTATAATTTCCTCTACATTTAGGTATTTGCAAGAAATTGTTTCACCCTAACTCAGGATTAAGGCCTAGAATTCACAGAGTGCAATAGAAAAGGTTTTTACTTCTGTTTTAGAGTTACTGTCCAAGCTGCCAGATAGGGTGCTATAAAACAGTTTCTCTGGAAGGTCTGAGGCTAATAGCATGGTATTGCTCCCTGCTGTGTTTATTGCAGCGTTAGAAAAGAATATATACTTATTATTTAAAAACAGCTTCAACCTGTATCATCTTGTCTGCATGACAGAATCCTTTAGAAATATACCCATCTATGCAGAAACTCTGAAATGGCATTGAATCCACTTTGTTTCCTCCGCATTAAGGCGTTATATGTGTATTTCAATCTGCTTGTACTGTCCTCTGCTTCGTCAGCATGTCACAACAATTTCAGAAGCAAAATTCTTGTCACAGTGTGCAATGGCAGAAGAATCCGTGTAAGAATATTTTGAGTTACAATAAACAAAAGCACTGAAGCAAACTGAATACCCAGGACAGAGCAGCCATCGGCGCTACTATCACCAGATGCCAAGAAAGCCATTGCACAGAGCGGCATCTTCCACCCCAGCAGGCCACAGCAGCACACAGCTGACCAATCATTGTTTTTAATCTCACTACTGTCCCAGGGTTTTCTTTTCCTTGAAAGAAGTTTTCTTGCCCTTTGGTATCTTAGGTAACCACAAAAGTGACTAATGTTAAATGACATCATTTGTCTCCTCTATATTCATTTACACACAAACTTTGAGATAGTTCAAATTAAAGACGATGTTTAATCCGTCATGAAGTTACATACATCTGCTGCTAGCACTCATGAAAACCTAAGCGACTCAATATCTGATTGCATTCCAATAACGAATGGATACAACAGAAAATGTTCAGTTCTTAAAGCTGCACTTGCAAAGGAGGTAAGCACAGTGCAGTGCCTAAGTTTAGGCTAATGGTGTGCTGTTAGAATGAAAATATAGAGCACACATCTAGTCACTGCAAATAAAGTATTCCAGCACATTGCTTTGGAAATAAGTCTCAGGATAATACACCAGTCTGACAGATGAACATTTTAAAAGACTCAAATCTTAGGGTCCCAAATCAGTTCAGCTATTTTAAATCATTGTTGTAAATATTGAATATTAAATGAATAAAACTAATTTAACAACAAAAACATTACTTATTTCCTTAGAGCTGTTTTATATTTAATTCTTCTCAATAAAATATCTCTTGTGAGGTCTATGACAGCTCTCTGCAAAGATCTTAAATTTTACAGCAAGTGGTAAGGTAACCTATCACCTCTTCCCACACATGATTCATCTCTTTCAAAAGCAGAAAACAGGCACAGAAATAAAGGTGTCAACTGTTTGCACAGCCAGCTGGAATCACTGCTGGCAGGGCCAGCCCAGAGCTTCAACCTATGAGACGAGTACCTGCACTAGTTGCCACTCCTCTCTTGGCCCAGGTGCTAATTCAATAGTTTGACAAGGCTTCAACAGTTTTATCATACAAGGAAAAACACATCTACAGTAGAAAGAAACCCAATCTCCAGGCAGGAAACAGGAGCTTTCGGATTTTTAAATTTTTTTTTTTTTTAAAGCTGGTACATTATTACCATAGATTTTAAGAGGAGATGCAGCCTCAAGAGCTGGCAGCAACAGACAAACAGCTGCCCTGCTCCTCTCCCTTTCCCGGGCTGAGTTACAAAAAAAAAAAAAAAAAAATCAGTCCCTTGGGAGACTTCCAGGTAGTAACAGAGGCCTTGGAAACATACAGATGGGAGCGTTCCCCTCCAAGCCCTTTGGGAACAACCTCCTCACTAGATAACCCATACTATTTAACTTACAGTAGATTAGACATGCTAACCCCCCTCCTTACATAAGGATTCATACATCACAAGCAAAAACATCCAACCATCATGACCCCAAACACCTGCACAAATGGAAAGATCCCTTCCTAACATTATCCATCCTTTCTCCAAACACAGCTTCATTAGATTCTTGGTTAAAAGCTGGTCAGAGCCCATGTCCCAGGCCCACAGTTTCCTGCCCTGTTGCCTCCTGACATGGCAGAGCAGAGCTGGAGCTGGCTGCTGCCCTGTGAAATCTCTCCCACACCCGCTCATGTGCCCAGGGCCTGAATGTTTCTACTTCCAACTGGATTTCATACATCCATAGGCTTTTTTTTTTTTTTTCCTTTTTGATAGAATGTTAAAACATCAGAATGGGGGGCTAGCATTTTAGGAAAGATCTGACTGATCTGATCTAAATTTTCTCACTCAGAATTCAGCACTGCTGGAAATTCCATCTACCCCTCTCTCCAAAACTGTGACATTCCCTACCACCCGTTCCCATCCAGCACTATTAACCAGCATTCCTCTATTACCCTGACTCTGTAGGTCAGCTACAGAAGAGATCTGGTTCTCTTCCATTCACCACTAGCCTCCCATTTTCTTCAAGATAAAAGCTGAGGACACGTTTTAAGGTACTGATTATGGCTTTTCATTGGAGCCTAGCAAGAAGTATTTGAACTGGACTTAGTAGAACCTGATACCAGAAGTTATTTGCAGCATAAACAAATGGTGGTATAAACAGTGACACACAGGATGAAAGAAATATCTCTCCCGGGGCAGGGCAAATGCAAAGAAGAGATTCTTGGTATTTTTATATATTCTTGCTGTATGCGTACAAGTGAGTTGCACCAGAATAAATATCTACCATTCAGAGACCATACTATAAACAAACAGCACCCTGAACGAAGGGGAGTACTGTTGTGAAATATTATATGGATGGCAAAACCAACATCTTTAGCTACACATTTTCAAGAACTTTTTATTGTGTATTATCAAAACCCTCTACAGATGAGATTTGAATCCAAGTTGCCACATTTAATTACTAAATAAATCTTGGACTAAATCTTCTGAGCTGATTTTAATAATTGAAGAATTTCCTCCTACAAATCCTTCCAAAGGAGAAAACTCATATCGTTTAATATAACTGTATGGCTTTCTGAGCTCTATAACATGGAAGTACAAATTATAACTGTAAAACATTACTGTAACTGGAATATCTTAATTTTATTTATTATTCATATTTCTGTGACATTCTTTTGTTGCCTATCTTGCTGCACAGCTGTCCTGCTGTGGTCACACAGCTCTGGAGAGGCTTGACAGTTTTCAGTAGGGTTAGGCTTGAATTAAATCCCCAGATTTTACCACTTCCATCTTTAAAGATCAAACTCTGATTTTCAATACAGAGCTGAATTTGGGTTTAAGCCTCATTAACAGCATCTGAGACTTTAAAGAAGCTGAAATTCTAAACAAGGGAATGATTTTACAGGCAAAGATCAAGCCTAGCTTTTCAGCATGGACAAGCCAAGACTAACTTATCAGAGGATATTTTGCTACAACATGTTCAAAATATTGCTGCTAGACTGGTTTTATCCTTTTTAA
This sequence comes from Gymnogyps californianus, assembly GCF_018139145.2. Taxonomy (NCBI): domain Eukaryota; kingdom Metazoa; phylum Chordata; class Aves; order Accipitriformes; family Cathartidae; genus Gymnogyps; species Gymnogyps californianus. The sequence continues at coordinate 14,158,393 of NC_059482.1, forward strand.
TTAAGCCTAAATTTTGGATTAGATTTATTCCAAGCAGAAAATACCTAGGTATACTAAAAGCTAAGCTATACTAAGCTAAGCTAACTACTTCCATTTTCTGAAAAATGGATTTCCTTAAAATATGCTTACACATACACAGTCAGTCTGCTGCTACTGTCAACTCTTACTGCTTTTTAGATAAAAATACATCCCGCTTTACTTCGTATCTGTAAAAGTCAGTGAATGATAGTTAATTGCTCAGTCATGTAGTGTGTACAGCTGGAGACCAAATAATGCCTGTTCCAGTTTCCCAAGCTTGCTTTAAGTATGTTCTCATGAGTCCTTCTGTAATTCCCTCCACTCCGTCCCTTAGCTAGACATACATCTCTTTCCGTCTCCTGAACCAATTTGTTCTATTTTTGTTACCACTTTAGATTTAAGGTAATGATGAGACTTTTGTCCTTGGTCTCCAGACAGCTGAAAATCTGGGTCTGGATTCTCTCATCTGTTTCATGCATGCTAATGTGCCTGCGCTGAGCCCCACTGCTTTCTGATAGTGTCCTAATAAGAGCAAGTTTCTATACATACATATCCAATTGCAAAAATCAGCATCCATGTTTTCAGCATACAAGTATTTTCAATATTGATGATGCACAAATGTCTCTTTCAACATCAACATGACCAATAAGAGCTCCTCATTTTAACAGAAACATTCCCACACATATGTTAAACACTTCAAAGTGCTTATAGATTACTGGGTACAGTATATTTTCATTCATTTATGTTTGCTAGTCTCAAGACTATTTTTACATTAGAAGACCATCAGTAAAAGCACAGACTTGCTAGGAATTTAATGCAGATGCACAAAGGGTATTTTTGGTGCCCTTTTAAATGGTATATTCTAGAAACCTAAAAGGCTAATATTCTAAAATTTTTCTTCAGGTACTTTTGAAAAATCCCACTATTCAAAAATATTCCTCACTATGTAAATATTCGTATTAAGAATAAGACTTGAGAATTCATATGCTTCAGGCTCTCTGACAACAAAATCTCCATTTCAATAAAAAAAAAAAAAAGCCAAACCACAGAGCCAGCTAAGAGAAGAAAATTTACATTTTTTTCCCCTCCATGGCAATGCCTCTAGATAGGACATCAGTGTTTATAGTTGAATATCCATTTTTAAGTCTCATATTTTCTTTACAAAAACTGAAATGAACTACTACAGTCAGATATCTGCAGTGTGGTACAATGAAGGTTAATCGTGAGATGTTTTATTTGTATCTTACAATTGTCTTCTAGATTAGCTTATTGAATAAAAGATTAGCTGGAAAGTCTATTAATAGTTTTGAGGCATTAGTTCAAAATGAGAGAGGAGACTGCTCGAATTTGGACGTTACGATTATGCACTAGCAGTACCATACATTGGCTAAGAGATAGAGATAATCTATGTTTCAAAATAAACCAGTTGTCATCAAATCCTTCTCCTCTGAGGTCTAGCACAGCAGAACTAAGGCAATAGAGAATGCTGTACGCAGCACAGATAGAGCTGATTCCAACTTCACACATTACAAATGGGTTATCTCTGTGTGTGACTTATCCTCGTAACATGATAGAGGTGAGTTTGCCTCTTCTGTCCTAACTAAGAAGCTTAAAATAACTTCAGCAGGAAGGGACCTCTAGGGGCCACTTGAAGGAAGGCTAGCTTTGAAATCAGATCAGACAAGGGTCTTGTCCAGTCCCCCAAGAATGTGGGAGGCTGCACACCTCCCCGGGTCCCCGTCCCTGTGTTTGACCATCCTCAGTGTGAAGAACTTTTTCCTGATATCTAATAGAAAATGCCCTTGCTGAAACTTGTATCTTTTGTCTCTTGCCCTTTTACTACACATCTCAGAGGAGTCTGGCTCCACCTTCTCTCTAGCCCCTCATTCCCCTTTCTGTGAAAGGCAGAATTACTTCCCTTCAAATGATACTTTCATAATTAAAAAGTTACTTGCCTTTTATAGCTAATGGATTAAAAGCCTAATTAAGGAAATCCTGGACAGACTGCAGCAGTTATTTGGGGCAATGATACTCATACACACACACGAGAGAGAGAGAGAGAGAGAGAGAGAGAGAGAGATTCTCAGAGCAAGGCAAAATAGATTCAAACACATTGGGACACAGCTGCTCTAGCTAGCAATGACGTGTCTATACTTGTAGCAGATGCTTTAAAAAACCACCAAAGCTAACAAAGGCCACAGAGCAGCAAAGAGGTCTAAAGGTAAAATATACTGTTATTTTGTGTGCTAAGCTGTTCACTAAACTATCACATAATTAAATGTGAAAACTGCAATAGAGCAAAAAAGTTTATTCTTTGTGAGAGATCATGTCTCACTGTTGCCTTACAATTGGTAATAATATTGGTGCTCTCTGAAAAAATTATTAGCACCCCAGAAATATTCAGACACAATGCAAACATATACACCAGTAGTCATAGCTTCGCTACTATTTAAGTTACTGCAAAGCAAAACCTTTTAAGAATACAAGTAGCCAAAGAACAAAGGTAAAAACAGTGCAGAATTTCTTTATGATTATTTTTTCATAGCATTAATTTATCTGTAATTTAAATTACTCACAGAAAAGGAACTCACCCCTCTCTTTCCAATGGAAGACTTGTCAGCCAGCAAACTCCCAGCTGAAGATCTTTATCTCAAAGAGGCTAAAAGACTAAATTATTTGCAATTTAACTATAACCTAATTCCAAAGGAATTGTGCTTGTGTAGCATTTTCTAACAGTTTATGCAAGCACAGGCCAGCTGAGAACAAACAAGGCATGAGCTGCATACAATTCCGGATTCCTAATTAACCATACATACTACAACAAGCAGCATCACTGCACTAAACAAGTTAACATGCAAATTATTCTTCTATCAAGCTGATGCTACAGAGACAACAGAATTTGGAAGCATAGCAGAAGAACCACGACTCTGGTTTTAAACCCCCTTCATAATTAGGTAATCCAATTTGTCTTCTTAAACATTTGTATAATAACAGCATGTAAACGCTAGAACGAGGTCTACTCCGTTGCTTTTGGCATTGTACAAATAAAAGAATGAATGGTTTTGTGCTTATGAAGAAGTAAACGTCTATTCCCACAATCCTTCACATGCTTTAGAGACGTATTCAGACATCAGGTGTACTTTTCATCCAAATTCCTTCCATGCCAACATAACAAGACCTGCCTCTGAACTGAACGGGAAAGATATTTTAAAAATATTTTTCCAGCCATACAAGTTTATACTCTACAGTTCAATACAAATTATTTTAAAAGCCACCAACACCAGTCCTTCTAGAAGAAATGGAACAAATAGGAATTGCTACACTTAGTGGAAGTATGTAATAATTTAGAATAGCACGTGAAAAACATTGTGTCATCCTGAAATCAAACCTGTACATACTGCTCTGCATCCAGAAAAACAGAATACCTTAGCATATATTGAAAATGGATCCTAAAACACGCTCCTCCTACCTCAAAGGCAGGGCTGCAGGCTATATCTGGATTAACAGAAAAAAATGAGTAGGATTTAATTATTCCCTTTGCTGGGATGACAAGAATGGCTGCAGGGGACAAGGGCAGAGAAGCAGGCAGCAGTGCTCAGCAATCACTGGCTCTTCTGCATCCTGCAGTGGTACGTAGACCTTATAACCTTCAGCCTGAGCCATTCCCTCATGCCCGGATCAACAATACAAACTAATTCAGCACCAGGAAGTAACTGGTGATGCTACAGGAGGGGTCACATCCATCAAGCTGAATAAAAACCTGCCTGGAAAGATTTATACGAGGTTTTGCAACACAACTGCTCACAACAGGGAGGGAGCAGCAAAGATCTGACATCCTGTATGTCAGTACTGAGCAACAGCAGATGAGTCCTATAGAAATAGAAGGCAATCAGAAATCATTCTTAACTTCTTTAATGCTTGGGTTATTCTTTCTTCAAAGGGAAAAAATAACTGCAAAAAGAGGACATGCAACTATACTGCAATGTTAAAAGTTCTGCTTGTAAAACAAAGAAATCCAGATGGCATGGTTAGGACCACAACACAATTATTCCAAGGAACCCCAAAACTTATGCTCATCATCAATGAAACCCAAATGCAACCCAAGACATAGAGTTCTACTGGGGAGACAAATCAGTAATATAAATACAATAAGCATTTTGGGTCTCATTTATCAGCCTAAACCTCCATCTAAATCCTTAAGTCTGGTGGTCCCTCCTGGCTGGAAGGAGTGCTTCCTCTAGGCCACCAGAGAAACTAAGTACTCGCTGTCTGCACATGCCTGCTTCTGCTTATCTTTTTCTCCTGGACCGCAGGGACTCCTTACAAGGTGGCATGAGTGCTGAGCAGTTATGACTGGGTACAGAAGGCCCACAGGTCTAATTCCATTTCACTGCAGTTCAAAGCAGAAGAATGACACAAGAGGTTTGCACTGTGGCCAGTTCTGCCCTTTTTAAAAATTCGAGCAGTGAGGAGCAGCCAGATGTAGGGATTATTTAGATAGCTGGGTGAAAATATTGCATGAGATCCTGTACAAATGTCACAAATACTAGTGACAGACACAGGCCCTTTCTGCAATACTGACTATAAACTGGTCTGAAATACTGCAGTGGAGAAGTTATGTCAGCCCTTTACATGGTTACAAGACCAGAGGATGTATAAATTATGGACAGGAAAAGCAACAGTAAAAATCAGTGACTACTGATTACTTACCATAATCATATCTGATTTGAGCCATTTTGGAGCAAGGGGGATATTCCCTCCACTCAAGGAACATATTTTGTAACAGCTATTAACTATTAGTAATCCAGAAACTGCGGGCAGGACAAATAAGCTAATCAATAATGGGTGTCCTTCTAGCAGTTACACAGTGCAGATCACTTACCAAGAGAGACCTGGTTCCATATTGAGAAAGACCTATAAATTGGGGAATAAGGTCATAGTCTAACACTTACTACCACGCTAAGAAACCCCAAGCTCTTTAATCCTCACATGATGGGGATGCAGCGGGTGCCCAGCAAAAGCCTGGGAAGGCAAATGCTAACTTCTACCATCTGGCAGTAACTCAAGACATCATGACCTGTACTTTATAAGTTATTGCTGAAGAGCTCCCAGATGAGCTACATTAATAAAGCTGTAGCCTAATTAAACCACATCCTTCACATCTCATCCTCCCATGTGTCTGGGAAGATCAATGCAAACCAAGGCAACCCAAGTGGGAATCATTAAATGCATCTGTGAGCCATGCCAGATCAACAAACAATTAGACACACAATGTGCCAATCAGTACAAACAACCAGCCTTATGGTTATGATCCTATCAGCTTAGCTTTCCTCAAGTGTACTTCCAATTAATTATAAAACATTTATACACAAACAGTAGCATCTCTAACTATCTACTTTAAACACTATTAACAGTGTCAATAGTCTAATTTCTATAAGTAAACAACATAGCCTTGCTCTTGCCAGGAAAGTCTTACCCCACTGAAACTTTCTGTGCCGTTCCGCAAGTATATAATTATATTTATATAGTTGTAACCCCTGAAGGAAGTGAATGGGAAATATGTGTAAACATACTAACCAGGATAATCAGGCTCCCCAAAAAACAGTGATTAACACATTTCAATGAATACCAAAAAGAGAGACTACCTCAATGATTTTCAGAAACCCACTCAACTATCTATTTAAAGTTTAAAAGACAAAATGAGAAATACACATGCTACAGCTTTGCATTCATGGAGCTCACAACTTTTTGCAAAGATCAGTGTTGCCATTTTCCGGATTAGTGCATTTACCCATTCCCCAGATGGGTGCAAAGTTTGTGGAGCACTATATTTGCTGGGCTGAAAGCTGGCCCAAGCAGACACAGCATGACTGTGAGAGCAGAGGACCTCACACAGCAACACTTACGCATTTATCAAGGTAGGAAAAAGGTTTCTCATAAAATAAATTCATGTTTAATATATGGGAAAGAAGAGCTTTTAGGAGCTAGACAAGCATTAATAAGGATAGAATGAAGCAGCATCATCTGTATATCCTCGATGAAGCCTGCACACACATTTGCATACCCAAAACAATGAGAAAGGACTTGTAAAAGGGAGCCTTCACATCACTGTCCTGTGTTATACAGGGATCAAATGGCTAGTAGCCAGAGGACCAATGTTCTGCTAAATGTTCAGCTCTTCTTGTGTCATTTAGGCACAAGCCTTGTGCTACAGCTCCCAGTTAGTAAATACAGAGAATGCATTTGTCCAGTTTTGTGAAATCACTGGTATGTTCAGAAAAAAAACAAAACCGAAAAACCCCAAACCCTACCAACTGAACTAGATAGACTAAAATATTACCAGATACAGACCAGGTGGACTACTTAGTCTGCAATACCAAAGGCGAGACATTTATTTTTACTTGCATACTTTCTACTTTGTTTATTTGCTTTTTGTTTTCCACAGTGCCTTAAAGAGTCTCCCTTGCTGGCATAGATAATTTATCAAAATATATTTGAAGACTAAAAGAGCAATAGTTAATTCTGATTCAATCCAAGCAGTTTCAGTGGTTGGATGTAGTTATTTGGTTTGCAAGATTAAAAAAAAAAAAAAAAAAAAAAAAAAAAAATCTACAGCTGCATACCTTAGCACTGCCAAAAAAACCCCAAAAAACCCCAAAAAACAAAAAGCCAACCAAAACTTTTTCAACTTCAGTGACTTTGGATCATATGCAAATTCACTGGGTCTCAACTCCTAAAATCAAATTCAGTTTTCTGTTTAATCGGAAAAGCAGTCAATTCAGTACAGATATTACAGGAAGATACACTAGGATAACACCAATATTCCAGTACCAAATATTTACTTCAATCAATATTCCTTGGTAATAACAATAATGTATTATAAATTATGGGGCTATCAACCTGAAGTCACTATTTGGTGTAAAAGGAGCTTACCTTTATCTTTTTATCTTTTACCAAAGATAAAAATGTTACAAGTGAAAGACCAGAGGGATTTTTTTTTTTTTTTTTAGGTTTATTTGCTCTACTTAATGAAGTTCACTGAGAGTTCTCCTGTGAAATAAGTTTGTGCCAGAAATTCATTTTGTGATTCATGGAAATTGGGTGTTTGTTTATCTCTCTTGCATGTACTTTCAGTGATTTCACATCAGAAAATAAATAATCATATGATACAACTTTTGGACCATACAAGAGAAAACCACCCTTAGCATAGTTGGGGGCTGGAATATTGACTGTCAACACAAAAAACCCCCACAGGTTCAACACGTGCATGATCCTTTTTTTTTTTTTTTTTTTTAAATAACTAATATAGAGTGGATCAAATAATAGGAAGGAATGAGGCGCACTCTTTCCAGGACAGTCAGCTGTGTAGTCTCTGGCTATCAGGCATCTCTGATTTGGTGTAAGGATTTAAAATTCTATTTTTCACTTCCATCTGACTGCCCTCAACCATCAGTCTACACTTGGTCTGGAAGGACAACTTTTCGACAAAAGCTCCCTTCACAATGAAACCTTTAGAGAACCAGCATCAGTGCTACTTGGATCAGAAGAGTTCCAAATCTCATGTTATCACAGCATGCGGCAATCTGTCCAGGCAGACATTTCAATGAAGTAGCATCTAATTATTTCTTCTCTTAGTGAATCTTTCTTACAGCAGAAGCTACAAGGAACTTAAAACAAAGCCCACCAGTTTTAAAACTATGGCAGGTTTATGACCTGGCATCTGACTTGCTTTCAGTTCCTTTTTTGAGGCTTAGCAAATTTCAATTTGATAATAGCTGCCCTTCCATCCTTACATTTTAGGAAGCTCACACACATTAGAATTTGCCAAACAGAGCTCTTGTCCATACTAGCAAATTGTAGCAATTTGTTTATCTTCCTGCAAACAAAAGAGTATAAAAAATGCTGTATCAAAATAATAACAACCATGCCGATAGAAGTCACTTACACGCTGAGATAACTCCTACATTAGAGTCTTTTCCTGAAGCTATCAGTATAACTACGTATTTCAGGAAAAACAAACAAATCAAAACAAAACCAGGTAAACCAGCTAAGCTGATGCACAGTATTGTTAGTGTTACTGTTTACCTTAGCAGGCACAAGATGCAAAACCAAAATTTAAGACTTACATCCAAACAATGAACACAGCAAGAACAAATAATATATTCTATAGCATGGCTACGTTTATGTAATTTTTTCATTTGTTTGTTACTATCATAACAATACTGTGAATACTAATGATAATCACTAAATGACTGCTTGCTTGCTTCCTTCCTTTATATTTCCTGCCCTATTTTTCTTGTCTCCCAAAATATCCAAAGAGAGTAGTACGAACAAGATAAGCCTTCTTAAAAGGCTAGAAGAACAGAAATAGAAACTGGAGGTATCTTACAACTAATACGAAGAGGTGTGAGGAAGTGCCAGCTCCATATACTGTATCACTGCTCAGATCAATTGTAAAATGTATATAGGGAAGCCGAGATATAAACAAGTTTTTGTTGTAAACGTTACATTTAAATAGGTGTGCTCTGAAGGAAGAGAAACAGCAGGCTGGAAACGAAGACTGCCTGAAATTAACGGAAAACTTGCTCAGGCCTGACATATCAGGAAAATTGTTCAAGAACACTTCATGCACGTGGAAACACAGCCTCAAAGCTCCTTTGAGGTCAGTAGGATTTGGGCTGAACAGTTAAGGAAAGGCAACCTCTGAAGCTCGCTGTATTTACATGTTCTCAGGTTTCCTAATCAATAAGGTGTGGTGGGTTGACCCTGGCTGGCCACCAGGTGCCCACCAAAGCCGCTCTATCACTCCCATCCTCAACTGGACAGGGGAGAGAGAATATAATGAAAGGCTCGTGGGCTGAGATAAGGACAGGGACAGATCACTCACCAGTTACCATCACGGGCAAAACAGATTCGACTTGGGGAAAAAAAAAATTAATTTAATACCAGTCAAATCAGAGTAGGATAGTGAGAAATAAAACCAAATCTTAAAAACACCTTCCCCCCACCCCTCCCTTCTTCCTGGGCTTAACTTTACTCCCGAATTCTCTACCTCCTCCCACCCAGCAGCGCAGGGTGATGGGGAATGGGGGTTGCGGTCAGTTCATCACATGTCGTTTCTGCCACTCCTTCCTCCTCAGGGGGAGGACTCCTCACACTCTTCCCCTGCTCCAGCGTGGGGTCCCTCCCACAGGAGACAGTCCTCCACAAACTTCTCCAATGTGAGTCCTGCCCACGGGCTGCAGTTCTTCACGAACTGCTCCAGCGTGGGTCCCTTCCACGGGGTGCAGTCCTTCAGGAACAGACTGCTCCAGCGTGGGTCCCCTACAGGGTCACAAGTCCTGCCAGCAAACCTGCTCCAGCCTGGGCTCCTCTCTCCACGGGTCCACAGGTCCTGCCAGGAGCCTGCTCCAGTGTGGGCTTCCCATGGGGTCACAGCCTCCTTTGGGCCTCCACCTGCTCTGGCGTGGGGTCTTCCATGGGCTGCAGGTGGATATCTGCTCCACTGTGGACTTCCATGGGCTGCAGGGGGACAGCCTGCCTCACCATGGTCTTTACCACAGGCTGCAGAGGAATATCTGCTCCGGTGCCTGGAGCACCTCCTCCCCCTCCTTCTTCACTGACCTGGGTGTCTGCAGAGTTGTTTCTCTCACATATTCTCACTCCTCTCTCTGGCTGCAATTGCTACTGCACAGTAACTTTTTTTTTCTCCTTCTTAAACGTGTTATCCCAGAGGCGCTACCACCATCGCTGACGGGCTCGGCCTTGGCCAGCGGTGGGTCTGACTTGGAGCCAGCTGGCATTGGCTCTATCGGACACAGGGGGAGCTTCTAGCAGCTTCTCACAGAAGAAACCTCTGTAGCCCCCCCTACTACCAAACACCTTGCCACACAAACCCAATACACAAGGATACTACTTATAAACGTTGTATTTCAGATGATGGGAGTCTGCTTTTTTTTTTTTTCTTCCTATGGCAGACTGGGAACTGCTATTCACTAGTTTTAGACAATAAGTAATTTTGAGGTGCACAGGACATTTTAATCAGACCAGCACTGTTTTATGCTTAGTATTGACTTTGCCCTTTTTTAGCTATTAATTGATTTATTTGTTCCAGTTGAGGATATGAACTTATCATTGATTTCTACTAAGCCAAATAGTTGAAGGATGATACATATACTGCAACTTGATGTTTTTCCAGAAAATGCCACTAGGGAAGAAAGTTTCCATTTTACCTAAGTTTTCCAGGTGAAATGGCTAAACAACTGCAGCCTCAATTCTGCAAGAAACTTCAGCACTGGATTAGTCCCACTGAGGAATGTGATTACTGCCAACCAAGGAAGGTGCTTATGCACATCATGTTGAATGGTAGCTTGTAAACACAATTCATCACCAGTGGCAGCTATTCAGTATGTTAAAACACTTATTTTTTTATTCCAAATCATTATGCATAAGATAGTGTGAATAAAGATATTTCAAATCAGATCCTCCTCTTTGGCATTTAGTAGACTCAGCAGAGATGCCAGACATCCTTTCCATTAATCCCTTTAGAATAGAATATTGTGATCAGGAGAGGTGGAGAGCCCTACAGCAGAGGTGCAGGCTGTGCTTGAGGATTTCTTGTCCATCAAAGGACAACATTACATGAGGGTTTATATACTGTGACCAAGACTTTCCATGTTCAGGCTATCACACAAACAGTGGAAGGGTGCTAGTGCCTGCTTTTCCTCACTGTATCTCACCATGCCCTAACTTTCTTCACAGCTGGACCTTTGTGAAAATTAATGAATAGTTGCTGGAAACACTTTTTTTTTTTTTTTTTTTTTACAAATACACTGTATTTTGAAGAAAAAATGTGCCCAAGTCTCATTATTACACAACAGTCACATACTGAATGCTTGCTAGCATATTTATAAAACTTACTGAACTTGGCAGGTTTGTCTTCCAGTCCTCCTCAGAGGCTATAAACTTGTTTCCAGCTACTGGGTGAGATTTCAGCAATAGCTTTTAACTAACTGTTTCCACTAACTGTGGAAATTTCAACCACCTGATATTGGGAATGTCAGTTCTAGAAGGAAGACATTCATCTGCTCAGCTGATCAATGTAAAAGATGTTGTAGCTCAAAAACAAGGCAACTAGATGTTTACATCATAACACTTGCAAGTCTTTCATGCAGAGCCAGAGAACTGGCTGAGATCCACTGTAAATCTGCCATTGTAGCAACTGAGCAGAAGAGCAAGCCTCAAGCAGAGAGAGCAGAGAGATGTCCTGTTTCATTAACACTGCACTTGACAGAAGGAGGACCTGTGACTGAATTTTACCTGACAAAAGGAAAATTCCAATTTCAAAGTGAGCCTGATGGAGTTCACTTACATCTTGGTGGGTCACCCATCTTAGAGGAGAACCTCCAAACTCAGACTGAGCAATTCTGAGTACCAGTCTTGTCAATTGCTTTTATGAAAACAGAAGGTGGTGAAAGTTTGCAACTCACCAGCTCTCATATGAAGGATGGTTAAGAGGAGGAATTCCACCAGCTAGTAATGACAATTCTTCCAGTATTTTCTTTTCATCAATACACTGGGCAGAGCTATTATTGAACAGACTACCACAGATGCTGCTAAAGGCAGTAGCTGTTACTCACCTTTATGAGTCATGAAAATAGCAGCTTTGAGTAGCACTTAGTCACTTAGAAGAGAGATGGAAGTCAAAACTCTTTTAAAGAACAGCCTCCAGACATTTACATCAGAAATTCAATGTACTCTGGATCTGAAGCTCTCATAATACTTCTGAGTTATCTGTTTTGCAAGAATATCTGGTTCTGAGATGGAATTTAATTCTTGGTGTAATGAAAGGAGAAAGACCTGCAAGATCCTTAGTTTTGCCAATCTGCAGCATTCTCACAGCCTGTTATAGCACAGGTTGAATGCAAGTTCATATTGACTTTTTACAAAATAGCCACTGGGCTAATTTGCAAGGAGTGTTTCATTAGGCCTACCTGCACTGAGTCAGACAACGGATTATGCCATGATCAGGCATATGCTACATGACATACAGTGAAAAAATATTTTTTATTTCTTCAGCAATAATACAGATTCTACGAGTAAGGAATCGCCATGTTAATACTACACAACTGTATTTTTAATCTATACTTTAGTCAGGAAGTCCAAAGAATTGTAGACATTTGCTCTTGTAACAGGTAACAGATGATCCACTTGTATGCCAGAGACTCAGAGGCAAAGTTGATCTAACAGGAGTTTCACTTGCTAATGGTTCCCCATTGCATTCCTGTTCTCACAACTCCTATTTTCTCAAATATATTCATTTCTTTTGCAGCATAATGTTTCCAGTTCCTCTGTACACCTCTATCTACAGACCCACTGCATAATACTCAGCCTTAACCCATGAGTCTGACTATTCTGACCTCCAACAGCCTGGGGAAAGAACACAAAAGGCAGCACAAATACAGTTTTCCCCCTATTCCGAGTCTTAACATGAGATCCCATTTTGAGGCTCCATCTATCATAAAATTAAAAGTTTCCATCCATTGATCCAGTTAACAGAAGTAGTAGGGGAGAGAGGATGAAAAGAAAGGGATCCTCAGCAATGCTACTCAATTCAGAGAGGTAAAAAAATAAACAGCCAAACCACTTGCAATGGCAACAGTTTACCCAGGCAAAGAGTATACCACCACCAATTTCTTGGAGCTATATTAAGAAAGAGCCCATTTTGCAGATTAATGTAAAATGAGAATGGAAACAATGCTTGGAATTTCAATAAGCCTTTTAATTTATTGCTTTGAATCTTATGCATTTAATAGAAAGTAGTCTTCTTCGAGGCAAGGTCTGTGGCTATTTGCATTTAGGACTTGCTCCCCTCCCCTTTTCATACACAGATAAATAATAAGACTAAAGTGTAATGTTCCATTATCCTTATTTTCACTAGGAAGAATTCAGCTAAATGGAGCAGCAGTGACAAAGTAACTAAGCTTAGTAAATGAAAGCTCTCCCATATCACAGCATCTAAGGCTAACTGATAAATCAACATATATATTTTTAACCAGATGTTTTGCTTGCTACATACGGTTTTGAGAAATTTCATTTCTGTCTCATTTTTTGATGGCTGTGTACCAGGTTTGGATGAATGTGTTTTAATGCATTTGTGAATCATTGGTGGGGAAGTATTGATAATGAGAACAAAAAGGAGAGGAAGAAAATCTGTCTCTATAAACCATTCTCAATATTCTCTCTCTCTTCAAAAAGTAGTTCGGTATGAAAGTCACAAACCCACTTACCAACACGCTGAGAGAATGCTTGGGACAATCTGCCCAGCAGGGTCTTTTACAACCTAAAGGGCTGAAAATATGGTAATTTCAACCTGGACAGCTGACACTGTCCTAAACTTGTTGCTGAAGCAAAGACTGCTCACTCAAATGAAGTACTTACTTTTGAAGTGGACTTTGACAAAGCACAATTTCACCAACATAGATTACATATCTGCATCACACTGAGAAGTACTCAGCTGTGCAGTTCAGTTGCCTGTACCCTTCTAAGTCACTCTTGTCATATATTCAATCAATGTCTGATTAATAATTTAGAAATGAAAAAATATAATGCAGCACTTCTAAAATTTTGCATAATCATCTCTTCCAGTTTAGAACTTTTTTGCAATAGGTAGACTCCTGAATTATGTCAGAATTCTTTATGACCTGTTACACTGTTGTTTTCTGTTTTGCTTAATTCTCCATTGACTAAAAATAAGAAAAAAAAATAGCTGGGATTGGGAAGAATAAATTAAGAAAAAACCCCAATGTCCTATAGTTAATCAGGAATGACAGCATAGAATTCTTTAAATGCTTTTAGCCTTATATTTTAATAATTATACTCTTCACAAAATAATATTTTTAAACAGTGACATAAAGCTTCCAAACCACTGTGTATAATTTCCCCAGGCATGTCACATACATGAGTTAGGTGAGCAGTCAGAAGAGTAATCAAATTTGAAGCATTCCTTTAATAATGTTTGCCAGATCAAACATTAAAAAATAGCATAGAGAGAAATAAGTTATTCCCAAATGTGGTGTATTATCAATCCTGCTTCAATAAGCTATCTATACTTGTTCAGACCCAAATTCTAAACATTGCAAAGGTTCCTGACTGAAGGGTCAGATTAGGAGTTCCAAAATCTCAGCTGTCAAATTCTGAAAGAACACGTGGTGTAACATGATTAATCAGCATCATAAGACCAATGTGTGGTCTAGCTAAAATAAGTGCAAGTATTGATTTGCAATTCAGTCTCACTGCCTGGTGGAAGGAAGGAACAAGAATACCAGGATATGGTATATGTACCACAGTGGAGTGGTTTGGGTGTCTTTTTCTAAGCAGTACTTGTTTACATTACATTACTTCAGGGGAAAGATCAGATCCAGAGAAGAGTGTTTGTAACCTGCATCACCAGTCTGGATACAATACTTCCGAGAAGTGATTTACTGAAGGGGAAAAAGAGGGCATCTGTCTTTCTACCATACTTTCTCTCAGCCCCTTTCAGTAATCTTTTCTTTTACTTCCTTTTTGTCAGCCTGAATGAAAACAGGTCCAAATACAAATCTTCCAAATTAAAAAAAGAAAAAGAAAAAAAAAAAATCTATGGAAGCGAAGTATGCAGCATCAATATGAGTGAATAAATACTATTTTACAGAATATCAGTGGATGAAATCCATAAAACTGCATCAGATTAGAGACCAAGAAACAGCGTCATTAAACTAGAAACACACAGAACTCAATTTGGAAAATATAATGTTGGCAACCTCAGGGACAGGAGAGAGAATCGAGCTGTGAATGTCTAAAACTCAGCACATTAAATGACTATGAGACAAAGATTTAATCCGAATGTTCAGCAAATAGGGAAGATACAAATTAGTATTGCTGTTTCAAATAGTAATGTCATCCATCTATCAAAACATTACTAGTTCTAAAGTTTTGTTACAACATTTTATTACTTTTAAGTAGTGAAAGCAATGAAAATAGCACAAGAACTCCTGAACCTATAAAAAACCCAGCTAATTAACTGCAGAACTATAAGTACAGAGCTACCCACAGTCTATTGATGGACAAGCATAGCTTTAGGCATGAATTGTAACTCACAAATCCTCTTAGATAAATTCCTTTACGAGCTAGGGAGCTCTGTGGCATAATGCAAACACCAAATTCAGAGTTCTGACAAAATGCCACATAAAAGTTAAGACTAGTTTCTGACATGTATCAAGATATGTGTCAGCTTTAAAACACAGCTTAGCCTAATTTTTCTCCCATCGTCTCAATTTTTTTCCCCCTGTAACACATTACTGGTTTCAGAAGAGTTTCTTCATTTACATGAGAACACACACAGTACATTTAATGTATTTTCTTCAGTCTGTTCCCTGGGAATGCATGTCAAAATTTGGGATTTTGAGACATGCCTTTAGGGCATTGCTCTACTGACTGACCAGCGACGCATCCTGTCAAAATTCTGAAAAGTGACACTTTGTCCTCTTCAAAGTTTGCAAACATTATTCAAAGCCAAAGGGGCAGTAAGGGAGGGGGAAAGAGGGTCTAAATTCCTGAAAATAGAGGAATGAGACCCTGCTTAAGGGAGGAAGCATTTTGTTAAGTTAGTATGGTGGGCTCTTAAAGAACAAGGAGGATTCTTCGGGATTACTTTGTTTTGGAGAAATTTCTGAGTAATCTTTCTGTTGCCTGTTGTATGCTTAAGGGACTATTTCTGCTTGAAATGTCCCCTTATCTACTAGCCGTGATGCTTTTCTTTCTATTTCAAATAAAAGTGTGCTAAAATGTTCAAATTAAAATCTGAAAGTCCATATAAGCATGGCAAACACACACCATCTCTCTTCAAAAGGAAAGGAGAAGGTTAAGACAAAGGATCTCTTCGAGCAGCAGCAGGAGGTACTCTGGAATCCATTGGGAACTCCATAACCTTTGTTGCTCCAGCAAAAGCAGGCAGAAAACAGACAGGCAGGCTACCACTTCTCAGTACTATTTACCCAACACTGCATTTTACAGACAAGCAAGAGACCTTCTCTTGTCCCGAAAACTTTTATCCACTCTGATAAATAGTTCAGTTAAAAACAGGGAAGTTGTTGAGAGGTGATAATTTATTGGTCAAATCCTCTGAAATATACATTTAATTTTATTCCTGTCGATGCAACCAACAGTCAAAACCAAAACCTTGTGCTTTACTATGTCTCTTCCAGTTTCTGTAATAAACGTACAGTTTCCTTCTTCAGAGTTCATAATTGAATCTGGTGTCTATATAACTTTTATAAGAAACTATAAAATTCTCCTCCCGCAGGCAAATCCAAGGGGCATTCATCTCCACAGTTTGGAAATAAAATGTCAACATGCATGAGCATGGTCTCTCACACTGAACATCTGTAAAATGTATTTTGCAGTGTTTTCCTATTTTTGTTCAGAAAACACATACTGTCTGCAAAGAAGATTCCACATAGCGCTCTGACGCAAAGCCAAGATGGTTCTTTAGAAGGGCAGGCAGATTTCAACAGTCAGAAGAGTGGTCCAGTCCTGCTCTGGATACTTAGTTACATATCAGAACACTAAGAATTCCAAAGTTTCCCCTAGTTTTACATAGTGTAACATCATTTGCTACTTATGATTTATGCTGAAAAATAGCTAGAACTGACTCAAGGCTGGAAATGCAGCAAGTGCTGAAACACCATCCCAAATGCAATTGTATACAGCTGTGAAAATATTGTGGACATAAACAGAAATCATGTTTAGTTAAAAAGGAAACAATACCTTCAGTAATGTAAATACAGACCTGTACTATTGTGTACACTCCCATCACTACTGACAAAGAAACACTACAGAAAACTGCTATATGTATATGATAACAGAAGTGCCCAAGGAGAGTAAGACGAAAAGCAAAATGAATCCTTCAACCACTCATCCAAGGACCAAAAAAATATAAGTACATACACTTGATTGTTGCCATAGAGATTGCATAAAGGCTTTCAAATCTCTTCTAGGACCATGTTTGCTCAGTGATCTGTCACAAGGTATAGATTCTTTCCTTTATTAATACTGCGCCTTCTACATCTTGCCTGTAAATTCAATAAGATGTCACAGGTAAAAATCGCTGCTGAGGGCAACTAGGTATTTCTCAAGTATTGTTCGATTAGAGAACAAACATTAAGAACAACTAACCAACAGAATTATTAATTTTTTTTTAAACCTGGAAGGCTTTTTTTTTTTTTTTTTAAATTGGTTTAAAATACAACAGCTCATCCTAGAACACAGCAATCCTGGTATCAGTGGTAGGCAATACCATATTTACTAGAAAGTTAGATCACAGAGTGTCCAGAGGTGCTGAAAAACTCTGACAATAGTAACCCCAGTCAGATAGAATGCTTGCACTGCACCATTTGCAAAGTTGGAACCAAATATCCTCCTGTATTTCATGCAGCTAAATATTCATTTACTGAGTCTAGCAAACCCCCTCCAGCTGCTCATTAGCTTTTCCACTTAAACTTTTAATGATCTTTTGATCTCCACATGATTCCACTGTCATGGTTTAACCCCAGCCGGCAACTAAGCACCACGCAGCCGCTCGCTCACTCCCCTCACCCAGTGGGATGGGGGAAAGAATCGGGGGCGGGGGGGGGGGGAACCCAACCTCGTGGGTTGAGATAAAGACAGTTTAATACGACAGAAAGGAATGAAAAATAATGATAATAATAATAATAATCTGACAATAGTAATACTAAAAGAATTAGACTATACAAAGCAAGTGATGCACAATGCAGTTGCTCACCACTTGCCGACCAATGCCCAGTGAGTTCCCGAGCCGCGATCCGCCCCTCCCAGCCAACTCCCCCCAGTTTATATACTGGGCATGATGTCATATGGTATGGAATAGCTCTTTGGCCAGTTGGGGTCAGCTGTCTTGGCTGTGTCCCCTCCCAACTTCTGTGCCCCTCCAGCCTTCTTGCTGGCTGGGCATGAGAAACTGAAAAATCCTTGACTTAGGATAAACACTACTTAGCAACAACTAAAAACATCAGTGTGTTATCAACATTATTGTCCTACTAAATCCAAAACACTGCACTATACCAGCTACTAGGAAGAAAATTAACGCTGTCCTAGCCGAAACCAGGACATCCACCTTCCTGAAAAGCCTGGAAAGTACCAAACAGGGAGCTTTGCCTGATTCTGTGGAAGGCACAGAACAGCTTCCAGAAACACTGGCTGTTTTCCCTTCCTATTCCTTGCATCGGAGAGTAAGAACACAAAACAAAATTTCAGCCTCTCTCAGGTGGTGCAGAGTATACTGACTTAATCCATCCTGGGATATTTTTTACTATCCTAAAAGGGATGAACTTAGAGGAAGCAGGATCTGCCCCACTGCAGATGGGAAAGGTTGAGTATTCTGTCCCTGTATCACTACGTTTTGTAGTATAAAATATGAAGGTTCAGTGGAGGAAACAATTCATGCTGAAACATGCACAATATCATACCAAGGGGGAAGGAACAGAGGGTTTTTTTCTGCTACAGCACAGAGTTTTTAAGTAGGCTAATACAGATGACAACACCTGGTCTAACAAAGACATTTGTATCTCCAAAGAAGTGAAACAACACTTAGTTTGATTAAGATGAAACACCAGATTACATCCTGGATAAGAAAGAAAAAGGGGGAAAAAAAAGCCTTGGGAAGAACTAATTTTGTTCAAAAACGTTTGTTTAAAAAAAGCTATGAGGAATTCAAAAAGAGACTGGCCGCAACGGCAGCGTGTGCCACCAGGAAGAAACTCCTCTGTAACAGATGCAACTGTTTTATTGGCAAACAGTAAAATCAGGCTTATGTCCAAACTGTGAGGCATTCTGTAACAACTATTAGTTAGTAGATATTGTTTTACCTTTCCTTGCACATAAAGGATTGTTTTCAGTAGTAGTAATTTGTTATCCTGAGATGCTTTTTTGCCATCTAAGATCAACTCTTAGACAGCTAATTATTTCACCTACTTTTCATCTATCTTTCTAGCCTCTCACTTGAGCTGCTGTTTTGTTATCAAGTTTTATTATGAACCTTGCCGTAATTGTGACTTGCAACCAACCACTAACAATGAAATAGTGGCATAAGATTCCCAACTTTCATTTAAAATTACCACCTTGTTGACTCCAAAGACCGAAATGCGTTATCTAAATGAATCCAATAGCTTCAAAGAACAAAAAAGTAGTAATGTGACTTCACTGGATTTCTAAGCTCTTGCCCCGAGACTAAAGGGACTATACAAAATAATTATATCAATTCACTGAACACACTGAAATAATACTGAATCTGAAACATTGAAAAGTACTAAAAATAGAGAATTAAGTTAGCTGCATCATTTTACAGATACTGCTTCTCACATGGAACCAAGATCCCCGTACTACAGGAATGCAGCACAGATCCTTTCCATTTGTACATGCACCTCATCGCCACAGCCTACTGTCGATCGCAGTAGCAAGACAGCGTTCAGGTGACCCGTTCTCTGACCAGATCACATTATTGCTCAGTGGCATCAATGAACGACGGCCTGTGGTGCAAAGGAAGACAATTCAATAAGGAGTAGTCAGAGGTGAGAGGAGCTGGGGTGGGAGATCAGCTGACTAACTAACTGCCTTCTAACTAACTCCCTTTCACTTGGTCCAACTCTTGTACCACTTATACTAGCATTACCTTTGCCAGGACACTTGTTCTTGCCACCATAACCAGACAGATCATCACCAAATCACTGTTCTTTACCTCATTCAGAGCTTGCTCTGATTCCTATACTCGCTACTGTCCAAGACCGTGAAAAGAGATCCTAGATGCCAGACCAGCTTCTCAGTGGATTAGTCTTCTTTGTCCTACATCTCACTGTATGAACCCTTTGGTAGCACTGCACTCAATAAAACAGGTCCTAAGGCTGGCCTGCTGATACTACTATTACATAATTGTATAGTGCTACTACTAACAATAAATCACTTTGTGTGCAAGGAGGAGACAGGCCAGAGTACGAACATTTGAAGCATGAGGTCTTCTGTAAACCCCAGTTCTAACACAAATGCCTAATCCCACAACCAAAGGATTAATTAGCTCAGTTTACAGCAAATGGTTTAATTAGAACACCGTCTGCCTGAAGTTTTTCTGATGACTAAAAGAGCCTAGAAGTAGATTAAAACATATGCTACTACAAGAATGTTAGAATAATAAAGCAGCCAGACTTCCACAGAAATCTATGGAAGAATTTACATCATCTTTTTGCTATTTGAGTCAGAACATTTGAAGACTGATTCTCCTTTATGAAATCCACGGAGCTTCTGTTACTACGTTAAAGGGGTAGCATCAAGACCCTAACCTGGCAGCTGACTGTACTGTGAGGTTACTCAGGAGGATCTCTGTAAAGAGCTGCCTAGAAGCAAATGACTAGTAGTAATACTAAAATATCTCTTCCTAAAAAGAAAAAAAGTAGTTGGGTTTTTTTTTTTTAAAGCATTTTGTTATAGATGTCAGAGTGCATGCCTTGCAAATATTCATTCCACTGCACTCCAGATTACAAAACATATATACCAGGCTGAGTTAATAGACTGAAACTCACTCCAGGAGTTTCTTCAGGTGGGAAGTACTATTACTAATTACAGAATCCACTAATTAAAGATGGAACATGTATACAAGGGCCATGTAATCTAACAATGTAGTACGTGTCCTTGAGTACATGGTCTGCTGCTCTTCTCCCTATGGTGCAAGCATAACTCGTTAACATTTATGCTACTCCTATATGACCATACAACGAATGGAAGAAGAATATGATTATTCATCATGATATGTATTTTTCAGATCTCTGACATAGAATTTATAAGCATGAAGGAAAATGCAGTTTGCAAACTGATTAGGTCAAATTAAAGTGTTTACATAATTTTACAAACAGGAGACTGTATCATATTAAAACATTAATATGCACATGTGTTCTTTAAATTTATATATGCAGCCAGTGCTCTGGCAACTAGTGATACAAGATTTCTGTATTCCATGAATTGCTGTGAAATGTTCTACATGAAAGAATAACATCTCTAATTTTACTCTGAGGATGAATGATTTGTCATGCAGAAATGTCCATTAGATTTAACCATTACTAAAAAACAGGGTAATAAATCATCATTTTGCATCAAATGAAGAAGCAGCACCTTTCTTAGTTTGGTTGTTCAGTCATAATCATGATAAATGGACATTCTAAGACAGGTGAATTTTAACAAGCATCCAATACGCTTAGATTAATTAGATTTTGTTTTCTAGTTTTTGTTCTCTCTTACTCTATGAATGAGGGACTAGAGTTAAAAGTAACTTTGAATATACAAGTATTCATTGTTGCATTAAAAAGCTGTCTGTTCTCACAAGGAGTCCTACTGAAGTCAATGGGACTTCACAAAAGTGCCGGTAGGAGAACATGACTGAGCAGTTCAGAATAGTTACTGCACCTTCCTTTAAGTTTGTACATCTCTGCCAGTGATTCTCCACACAAGGAAACATGGACACACAGAGCATATAGAGAACACAAATGCATCTAATATGTCTGAGTAGTCTAATTTGTACAAGAGGATTAGCCCTTGGTCTAAGACTTCCAAATATCAAACATTCAGTTCCTCTAGTTCTGATCATTCTAATTTTTCTTATAGAAAAAAAGGACTTGCTGAGAGAAACCTGCATTTCAGTTTACCTGTGGGGTCTGTCTCCATACGTTCTGTGAAATGAAACATAAGTAAACCACAAAAAATACCCAGCACCGTCATAAAGAATATCATCAGCACTACACAGTTGCAGCTAAGAAAGTGTAAGTACTTTCAAAATACAGCTGTCCTACCTTCCAACAAGGGCTTTCTGATACTGACATCAGCTGCTGCTAACTGGTAGCAGATATGTGATCCTTGCTGGAAATCATTAATCCAGATTCTTATATATTCTGCTTATACACATGTATTGGTCCTGTTATAGAAACAAAAAAGACAATTATTTCCCTTTTCAAAAAACGTCTCCATCTAAACATAACCATAAATCTTTTGCAGGTCTACTTTATTTCACAACTTGTTTCCAAATGGGGTTGGGGAGAGTCCAAGGTCTCCCATATCCTCCACAGTATCTTCCAGAGTATCACTGCACAAAAACTGACACCAGAACCCACTGTCTCAAAAAACCCTTGTTTGCATGCTCTGGAAGAAAAACTGTGGGGGTCCTCATACCATAAGCATCTTCAGTAATGATCCAAAATGTAGTATTTAAAGTTGCTATAGTAGTTAAGATTGGCTTTTATCCAAAGCATTCTAAATTCATCCCCCCATATCCATGCATAATGATTGTTTTAACAAGTGCAGCAAAACTGACTGGTGGCTTGCAACTTGGTCAGACTAGGAATGTTGGTTTGTTGGGTTTTTTTTTTTTTTTTTCAATGAAACACACATGCCAAATACAACTGAGACCTTGTTACCAAAGTTCAAGCATCTGCTCCAATATAAGTAGGAGCCAAAGGTTTTCAGAAAGAGAAGAAAGAAACTTAACACAGGAAAAAAATAGCATATTCCTGTAATCTTGAAAACAAATCATACCAACTTTTATGAAACTTCCCATAAGAAACAAAAAATCATCCCGAAACATACATATGGAAGTTTTCACTATGAAAAACTAAATTCTGGCAGGTTTCTACACAAGTGAAGCCAGAAAATTCTCATTTTACTCCTAGTGGGCAATGACCTGTGACCAGAACTCCTGATCACTACAACACATACTAAATAAATAACAAACGGAGTGTCAATTAACCTTATCTACCTACAATAAGCATGAGTATTCTGTAGCTCTATTGTTATGCTTCAGCACATATGTGAAATAAGGGGAAAATCTTTGGCTCTACAACATACCACTTTGAAAGCAAGCTTAGTGTTTGAGTCTGAATGAATTCTATTAAGAGGGCAATATTCTATTAGGAGGTCCGAGTGTTTCAGCAGTAGTGGGAGAAACAGTTAAGAGGGTATTAGAACAAAGTAAAAGAATTTGCATGATCAGGCAGACCCATCTGAGCTGAAAAAACATGGAAACAGAATCAGCTTAAGGCCCTCATTCTCAACAGTGCTCCAGGAAAGCAATTTGTGGGGACAACCCCATTTGTTTCTCCTGGACATGGCAACTCATTGCTCATTACTTTTTTATCAGAATGTGTACTCTGATTTGAGTGGAATAATAATTTAAAAAAATAATCGTATTTTATAACCATACTTTTAACATTTAACATACATATTAAGTTCTTTAGAATTTTTTGTTGGGCTCAAATTTGATTAGCAGTTCATAAGGATATACAGTTCTTACTTTTTGAAGGCTAATTATGTTTTCTTGTGGGGGAAAAAAAAAGAAAGAAAAACCCATGGAAACATACAGCCTTGGGTGAAGGATAAAGTTAGGGAAACCTATGATTCAACAGGAAGATAATGAGTGCAGAACATGTGAGTTGCTTCAGATTGTACAGGGATACTGAAAGGGCACTAGGGTAGTAAGAAGCAGAAGAGATCAGAAATTGGAAAAATTCATTTAATGCTAAGCATAGTAATGTCTAAATTGGAAAGCAATATACCAAGGCCAGCATTGCACAGAGAAGCAAAAGACTTAAAGAATTATGAAGGCTGAAAAGACCTCACAGGAAGCCCTGTGTAGTAGGGTAACACTACGTCTGTGGCTTTATGTGCCTTCCTGCTATCCTGCTTCTTTTCTCTCCTCCCCTGGCTCTTCCCTTGCCATTTGTAATATATTTGCTCCCTTCCCGCTGGAAGAAGCTTCATTCAAGGCAGTCAATGTTTTAATTTGTACTGGGATGACTGGTGCAATCCACTGTGACACTCAACCACAATCTGAGTGGGATGCATTGCTACTGCAATGGGTTAATGACAGCTTTACAGAGCCATCCATTGATACAAAAGATAGAAGTGTTTATAGCTGCTGGTTCTCCTAACCAGCTGTTTCAACAGGTTGCTGGAGACCTCTAAAACTTTCCTTCCAGTCTTCCCATTTTTAACCAAAATCCACTGGGCTTTTCCTATTCTTCATCCAGGTCACTTACACCCTGAACATGCCTAAAAATTTTGGAATCTATGATATATTGTATTCCAAAGCCACCTCCCTATAGGCAGACACCACAGACATTTATTTCATACAAGCAGATAAACATTTTTTTCCCCTTCAATATTGTAGAGTCTTATTGGTACTCACTGCATCATTGAATCACTGTGGGATGGGAAAGAAGAACAGGAACAGTAAGTAAAAGAAAGCTATGGGTGAAGTATCTTAACATTAAATCCAATTTCTTACAATGAAGGGATATACAGGACAGCAGCTCAATAAATCAGTGAGTGAGCAAACACATCCTTGCATATTTGGCCACTCAGAGTTTTTTTCCAGGAGCTGAGGAATGACAGTCAGCAGGTATGACAACAAGTATGATGACATGAAAGCCTGAATGAGCTACTGTTGGGGAATTTTATTTTAAATGTGATAATAAGTAACAGTTGTGATCTCCCAAGTGAGATGTTCAAAAGAGTTCATTGGGAAGGAAAAAAAGCAAAACCAAAACAAACAAAAAAAGCCCCACTGAGCTATCTTCAAAAAGTTACATCTGCCGAGCCTGGATAAAATGTGGAAGGGGCCTGGCATTGATATGGGAATTGAATTATTTGTTTTATTTGAGCTTTATGGAAGAAAATGGAATCTAATGCTTCTTTCTATCTACCAGGCGATCTGTCAGTACAGGAAGAGCAGAGTCAAACTACTGGCTTTGCTGACAAAATGTTCTGTGTATTAGTAGCAAGGAAGAAAAAACTAATATCATGCCAACAAATGTTCTGACTTGAAATCACCAGTCACAGAAAAGACTATCTTGGAATACTAATTATCCAACAGAAGAACAGAGATTGTCCTATTAAATACAGTGTTATATACTGAACAAACGTGAACGGAGCTAATTTAGGACTATGCCAAAGGAGCAGCCAAGCAAAATCCCTCAGGCACTATTGAAGATTAACGTGGTCAGCTGAGTCAGAAAATGTCCAACAGAAACAAAATGGAAGAGAAGGAGAAATAGATAAGTTATTAAAGAACACTGATGAGGAACGCATTGTCCTGGACCATAAGGAAAAACACTGTTAAGCTTCACTTATAATGAGAATGCGTTTAATCACTTATACAGATATATAATCACCACCTATTCCAGAACATTGGCTAGAGAAAAACATGCTGGAAGCAGGCCAGCTGCTGAAGTTCCTGGAAAGCACTACATAGCTTTTATTGCACACACAACATAAATATTAAATAAAGAAAGAAGAGAGCAGGTCAGACACCATTTACAGAATTTCCTTTTGAAATTCGTTTCATACATGGATTTCAAGGGTTTTACAAAAATTGCTTCATTTCAATGTGAATTCAAAAATAATTAATAAATAAAGTGTACATACAAAAAGATTGCTGTAGGAACTTCACCTTACAAAACTAGCTCCAGAGAACTCCATGATCTACAATCACACTTTTGTAGTACCCTGATGTTCCCTTTTTTCACATATACTACATGATCCACACTGGATGCCTAAAAATCCAGAAAACAACCCTGACAAAGAAGAACAGTTCTTGATTGCAGTAGCTTAACTCCTTAGGAGAGGGACCTCGAACCCCTTTCTTATAAACACAGGTCAAGGAAATAATTTCAAGGGTAAATCCCGACTAAAACTGCCCTCTTCCCAAACTTGTGTTTTCTTTTCAATTATACTGATTCTATGATATTTTATATATATTCTCTAGGATATATTAGCCAGAAGAAACACTTAATGAAGTCTGCCTTCCCCATATTCGCTTATTCAGATGATGATGTTTATTAAAAATATTCTGACTAGGAGTTAATACTGAAAAGCCTACCAGCTCTTCCAAAGAGCTTCTTACAAAGGACTTAATAGCCATGACCTTCAGCAGAGTCAAACTCATGAGCAACCTGAATGGCAGGACCCTAACAGGGGACTGATAAAACAGGCTTTCATTTTGCAGAAAGCTTTAAGGGAGGGAACTGCCCATTCTGACACCAGTTTACCATGGTGTCACTTAAAAAAAGTTTAAGACTACAAATCTAAAATACAGAAACTCAGTAGTTCATACTTTTTATACAGGAAAGATGTGAATTAAGGTCAGCAAAGTGGTACTGCCACTGGAAGAGCAAAAATAACAACAGTTTTAAAAATATAAAATTAAAAAAAAGCAAATCCTCCCAAAACCTAGACTCTCCGGTCAGCTTCCGTCAGTTCTTTCAGTATCAACTGATGATACACTGAGATGAGCAAGAACACTTGGGAAACACCTACTATACAATAAACTTGTTTAGACACCTGCTCAGCCCTTGGCTTGCAGCTCAGGGTAACAACAGAATTCACATTACCCCAATGCCACAAGACAACTGATTTAAACAAATCTTCTACCACTGATGGAGCAATTAATGAGGGCAGACTTGGCTGGGTACATAGTTAAACTCAAGTTATTGGGGGGAAAAAAACCTTCCCCCTTAATAAAAAGTTATATATTACTAAGAGACAATACTAGTATTACTTTAGGATAAACAACTATACAAGAATCATGTTATCAGGGCATGTAACATACACAAACACTAGGATTTGTACATGTTATAACTACCAACTTGTATTAGAGATTAACCAATGCTTTCTTCATCCACTTCCATTTAACCCACACACTTCATCTAAAACATTCTAGATGAAATAAGTCAGGTATGTAGCATATTTTTAGACATATTTATATTAACTTTTTTCCTCAAATTAACCTTCTGATGAAGCAGACAAAACCGTTTGTAATTCATTCTTATATATATATACACACACATATGCACAAATACGCATGTATACACATATGAAATGTCTATAAAATGTCTTTGACAACAAATGGTAGGGTCAAGCATGAGATGAGACCTCATGGCAGAAGCAAATTCCTGCAGAAAGTCAAGATCCTTTTATTTTTTCCATGAAGATCTGAATGCTAGTCTAACAGCACTGCATCAAAGAAACTCCTCCCATTTAGTTCTTTTATCTCTCAGAAAGGTAGGAGATGTCCTTGGGCCTGGTGCAGGTCTGACCCTGCTGCAAACACGCAACAGAGCAGGGCCTGTGAAGCAGCCATTCCCCCGGCAAGGCAGAGCCCTGGCTCCCGCAGTGTGACTGTGGCCAGTTGCTGGCCTTGGTGGTGGAGGTGAACACACACAGGTGAAGAGCTTTCTGGAGTGCAGCACACAGACTCTCATCAAAATAAGTGTTACTGGTGCTTCTCTAGGGACTAAAAGAACTTTTCTCCAAGCACAGGTCTAGGTCTACAAAGCTCACCTTTATACATCCATTTTAAAAATAGAGGGGGTTAAAAATTTCACCATCAACAAGGCTCAGATATGCCATTTTCAGGATTTCTTGATTTCTTAAACTGGTCCATTTTTAGCATCTATATAACACACTGATTTTTTAATCTTTAGAGTCCCAGAACCATTTGAATAAAGCAATACTTCTGCCACTCCAACTAACATCTAAGACCTCAAAGTAATATATTCCATGTCATTCAGGAAAAATAAATATATATAAATCCACCAGATATGAAATTCCTGATGCTAACATTAAACCAGAAAAAAATGCTGTAACTTGACAAAGCTAAATGAAAACCAAAGCATCCCTCTCCAAGGCAGCTAACAAAAAGGCAAAAGTCCTCTGCAATTGACCTTAACGAAGTTACAGTGCTGGTGTATTAAAACAGACAAATCTATCTGAATAGAGTTTCATGGTTCAGAGTTACATGTGCAAAAGTCATGAAAATAAGAGTTATTCCCACAATTGTTTAACATGGTTCAGTGACTTCCTCACACAGAGGGTATCTTTTCCTCTCCTTCAGCTAGTGCTATATCAACTGTACACACACGTATATATGAGCAATGATAAGCAATTATGTAGACTTTATAGTGACGACTATTAAATGAGAATTCTGACTTCAGTTCAGCAAAGTAATATTGCTTTGCTAATTAACAGTACAAAAGGCTTAGAGATTTCTTCTGAAGGGAATGCTGAGAAATGAAGCACATGCTGTTGTCGTAGTATTTAACACTGCTGTTGGTCTTAACCAAGGACATGTAAGTTTATTTTATCTATGTTAATTATTATGAAGCTAAAAAAATCAACCTGAGATCCTGCCCTTATGCAAGACAGCCTGTATCATAAATAGGACACTTATGTCAGCCTAGATATTTTATGGCACTTTTCTAACCCCAATTATCTATAGCAAACTAGTTTGAGAAAATATCAGGATCAAGGGTATTGGACTGTTCCTTAATGATGAGAAATTTCACGAATTATGACATTTTAGGGTACATATTTACTGCAGAGTTCTCCTGTATAATAAGGGCTAGAGCTTTTCTCCTCTAATTCCCTTCCATCTATAAATAAAACCCTTCCACCCAAACTTAATGATGCTTTAAACCCCGATAGCAGCTTGACTGGGACTTTCACTAAAACTAGAGGATATTTGCAAGTCAACAAGTTGAGTGAAAAGAGGAGCGAGAATAAACATTTCTACCCTGATGCCTCCCAAACGCTGTCAGTTTAGCGCCTCAAGCACAGACCTGGGCTGACTGCTCAGACCTTGTCTACGTTAACCTACGTGGCACTCTCTCATGTTTGCTCTGTCATAAAACCAGAAAAATGTCCTGAAAAATTTCAAAAAATGTTTACCCCACAACCCACAGAAGCTGCAGTCCAAGAGTCAGGGCTCTCTGAACTTCACACCCTCAGCCACCACAGGCAAAACTCTTACAAATAGTGTTCTCCACGGATGAATACAGATGTATTTGTGCATAAAGCCCCCCAATGCAAACTTTTTCTTTTATGAAGACATGTTCCAAAATAGAGTAAAAAGCCACACGCTGGGTATAATCAGAAGATACTATTTCCACTGAAGACATCAATAACTACATTTTACCACTAGACAGTCTTTTGTAAAAAAAAAAAAAACCAAACAAAACCAAAACCAACCAAACAATTGAGGCACACGTCACTCCTTCTCCCCAAATAAAAATATCGCCTTAAAATTTCACCTATGCATTTTAAGTCTGTGTCAGCGTGAATGTAAAAGAATCTGAAAGTCACAAAAATCTACAGCTTCCAACATCCCAAAACAAAACAAGCTTTTGAGATATCTCAGTATATTAAGGCTAAGGAAAGGCAGCAGCAAAACATAAAGAATGTCATGCACTTGCCACTTAATGTAGTATTAAAGTTGTATATTTATTCACATACAGGAACTGTAGAGATGGGAAAAGGCTATTTGCTAATCCCAATTAGGCCAGTGTGAACCTGACAGCACACATATTTGTGATTTACATCAATGCAAGTGCTATCAATAAGTGATAAAGTGATTTATTATTGGGATGCTCAGATAATTCCCCAAATATCAACTAATAAAAGTATATGTATTCATGAGGCTTCTATTAGTAATGTTTCACTGTACTTTACATGAATTAGATTAAAAGCCTCTCCTTCAAACCTTTTCTGAGTAAATGCTCTCTTTCCCTCCATCACAAGAAGTAATAGATGGAACAAAAAACCCAGACAAAGTCTCCAGAGCCAAAGTTTGCAAGTACAAAAACCAACCAAGCAAAAAAACCCCACCTCACTGGACTATTCTTGTATTTCCTCTGCAGCTTCTCTTGTACACCCAATTTAGAGCGACTATAAACTAGATAAATCCAAAGAAGAAAACGCAAAACAAACCACCCAAAGCCTACATGTTCATTTCAAAGATCTATATAGAAGTGTCTTGTTTCACACCACTACTAGAGCTGGCAGCATTAATAATACTTTATGCTCATGTTTGCTTTGGTGTCCCATCCCCCCAGCACACACAAACACACTCCTCACCCCTGGGAGCAGTCAGTTCACTTTGGCAATTCAGTGATACATGGATACGTTTCTAGAATCCTGAGCCTGCTGACAACAAACTAGAAAAATTGATTACTTTGATCACAATAGGTGCATTTGCATGACTGAATTTTTGATTGTAGCGACAACTGTTAAGTCAGGATCCACGAAGCAGAGCAAAGTAATGGATTAGTCACCACAGCTTCAATTAATGGTTTTGGTTCCCAGTGGCAAATCAATGTCCATCAACTCTGATTTTCTTGTCAAAAGCAGGCAGGCAGGCAACACCATCTATAGCACTTAATTTACAGATCTTGTAAAATCTTGGAAGCAAGAATTGACAGAAACATCTGATTTTACCTCAGGACAACACATAAATTATATTCTGCTCTTCTGCTTCATCTTGAAAGGTTTTGGCTAGAAGGGTAGAATAATTCAGTATTGCTGAGTGCAGAAACAAGCTCTGGGTAATCATTATCTGAAATACCAGCTCTAAAAGAAATACATCAGCTTCCTCTTTGATTTGGACTAATGTCTACTAAACAATTTTAGTCCAGTAAAATTAGGATACACATGGCCTAAAAAAGATTTGCATGAAAGAAACTGGGGGCTGGAGAAAGCATTGCACACGGAATCTGCAGTGATGGTCAGTTGTTTTAAGGAGCTTCTCAAGTAAAAAGTACCAGAGAACAAGAAGAAATAAGACAAAAACTCACACGTCACATTTTATTTCCACATTAAAAAGAGAAGAGCAGAAATATAACAGAGGCTAGAGGAAGCTTTAGGGAAAAAATATTAAGTGCTAGATATGGTGTCATATAATGTAATTGAGCAACTTGTTCATTGGTAATAGTAGTTGGAGTGAGTCATCTTACTACAGCATACTTCCGCATAACAACTCATTTGTGTACAGTAACAGAATGGTCCATGAACCAGAAAATTATGAAGGACTGTTTTCTCTTTGGCAGTTGCTTAAGTTAACTGTAAAAACATCCAAAGACCTCACACAAATTTTGTGGAAAGCAAGAGGAACGGAACTCAACACTAAAGAGCAGGCAATGAACAAGCTGAAGGGCACATCTCAGAATTCTGGAGCTTCCCCAAATGGGAAAGCACAGCAAACTCTGCACAGTTTCTAGTGGTGCAGCTCTCAGTCTAAACACGCTTCAAATATACTTGACACAAATTTCTTATTACACTAACATGACAGAAAACCACCTCAGCTTTCTCACATGCACATTTACCATAAGCATCTCCTCTCTGACTGATGCAAGTGGCCAGTGCAATCTTCTCCTTAAGCAAAACTAATGCACAGTGGCTTGCTGGGTTTTTCCTCTTAACTATAACAGAAACAGGACATGGAACTGCTTTACAGTCAGGATAAGGCAGAAAGAGGAAGAACTATGGGAGCAAGGTCATGTTTTAAATTATTTTTTAACCAAGCAATGCACAATTCCTAATAGGTTGCAACAAACATTAAAATCATTCTTTATCCAAATAAAGCCATAAGTAACACTGCTAATAAAGAACTGCTGAGCTAAATCTGCAACGATAAATAGTAAGAAATATCAAACCCCCTCTGGTTCTAAGGTAAGACAACAACAAAACTTGATTTGCTTTGAAAAGGACTAACTCAAATCCATAAACTTCCATTTTAAGGAGTTCATATCTATAGTGTCTCAGAAGTCCTTGAAATAAGTGAGTTTACAGTGATAAACTTGGAGTACTAGAGTTCTGCAACAATGAAAACTAAAGTGCAGTGACTAAAAAGGATTTTTTTTTTAGCTCTGCTAGAAAACTTCTAGCCCTGACGGTAAAGCCATTTATATCCCATTTTCATAAGTGAAGTGTCAGCAGAGTTGTTCTGGTAGAAAAATATGCCATTTTTGCCACATCAGTACACTTCTATTTGTATGAAGTCCCTACTGAACTCAATGGGATACTTGCCTAAAAAAATATATGGGAAAAATCACACTTTTCTGTGTCCTAGTGGTCAAATTTGTCTTTTCTTAGGAATACTTTTTTTTTTTCTATTCTCTCCTGGTTAGCACCAGTAGCGTACCAGCTTTGCTCTTCCATCTTTCCAGGTCAACCTTTATAATCTCTTGGATCTTTCACACAACCAACCTTTTTTCCTATTTTCATAACAACAGTAAAGAGATGTGCCTTAGGCAGTCATCACTTCCAGGCTGAAAGTTTACCAGCAGAGAAATGCTTGAGCTGGCAACAACAAGCAACATCTGTAATTAGATATATACTTCTGCAGCCTTTTGCAATGGAGAATATGTGAGTCCATGAGATCACAGTGAATCCTGCCTAAGTGGACCTTGGCTCAGAAGCAAGCCTTGGAGGTGTATGTGGCCATCGCAAATGGCAGACAGCCATATCAGAATGCAGGTCCACTGAAATAAAGCACACAATGTTTTTATGGTGTGGCTCTCACTCTAAAGCAATTTCTTTTTTCTTCTTTTTTTGTCCTTTTTTTTTTTTTTTAATTTCCAATGGCCCATGCACAGTAAGAGTGATGCATTGCTGATCTAACAAAATAACGACTCCTGAATTAGACAAGTTTTTTTCATTGCTCAGTCCTCCCTTAGACTTGGCTTAAAGTATTCATGTAACAGCATGTTTTACCTCCAAAGTACAAAAAGAGGAACAAACCCTACTCTGTTCTGGGCTTTTTTTGTTTTGCTTAAACTAGACAAAATAATCTTACTCCAACAGACTGAGAAGACCATCTCATCACCTACTCTATAGTGACAGACAAGGATATAGACTGCACAGAGTCCTGTAGGATGGTGTTTGTTGATCTTTGTAAAATCCATACAAAATTTCTTGACTAGTCTTGCCATGGTAGCTTATCATGGATGTCATGCATAACGAACAGCAGTTACGCAAGTGCCTAACTGGTGTTTTTACAGAATGCTTCCTGCTATTTACATCTGTTTCCTTTCTTCTATTTTAGCCCATTACTGTTTATTGTATCTGCATTGTGTACTGCAAATAATCTTATTTCACTAATTCCTCTCAGATATGCCCTGGGCTATTGTCATACTGTGCACTCACTTTTCTTCTGGGCTGTACTAATTCTGTTCTCCTGATAATACAGTGTGACCCCATAATTCATTGCTTAGGTGGATTTCATTACTCTATACCTTTTCAATCAAACGCTGTTCTTACAGCACCTCATTTCAAGCCTCTTTAACAGCTCTCTACTCCAAACACTCCGATCTTAACGATAAAGGAATAATACATCAATTCTGAAAAAATCTTACCTGTGCTAGAAAGGCTCACACAGTACAGGCAGAATTCCTACAATTCACGGATGATCTCATTTTGCTTCTCTGTGATAATCAACCACTTTTTAGTTGTTGAAAACAATGAACTCCTGAACAGTTGAGAAAGACTGATAACAACAAGCTACTTTGCTACATAACAGTGTCATGAATCAGGTCCTGAGTCTGCAAACTCCACATGACTCCTGCAAAGTCAGGCTCAGGACTGGAACTTTTGTTAAAAGTACTTTGAGAGTGAACAGGAAATAAATAAGGAACTTCTAGGGGAAATGTCTTTTGATCTATGCATATTAAATAAATAAAAAAGATTGAAGGATTTGCCTCCATTCTTTTCTGTTCAGTGCTTAAATTTGGTTTATAACGTACTTAAGATTTGAGCACATATCTAAAACTAAGCACATGCTTAAGTATACTGCTGAGTCAGAATCATAAGAAACTATTTTTACTTGTATTAGAAATCATCCATTAGTCTGAGTCACTATACATTGTGCTAAGTTTATAGAACTGCAGAACAAGAAGGTGTTTCCAATTCCCTTTGCAATAAGAGAAATGACAGATGACAGAAAAATACATCAGGAAGTACAAGAAAATAATAAGAAATTTCATAATTACTTGTATCATCTTAAAGTCTCCTAAAAAAAAAAAATATTGTCTATTTGGTTTTTTTTTTAATTGCAATCAGTAGCGCCTGTTCCAATAACTTGTTTCTCAGTCTCTATAGCAAGCATTTTCTAATTAATGAGAAATACATTATCATCAGGACTAAAACTATCATTTATCCAGAGGTGAAACATGTTAAATACGAATTGCCCACAGGAGTTCTATATTCATGGAGTTTAAATGGTGTGGAAATGCATTTTAAGATAAATCTAAACCAAGACTTTAAAAATTATTTATTCCATCAAATAAAATGGCAAGAAGACCTGTATTAAAACAATTATTGGACTGTTATGTTTGCAAACTTGATCATATACTTCTTAACACAATCTGAAAGATTTGCCTCTCAGAAACTAGCACTCCTACAAATACTCAAAAATGTGCTTAGAAAGGAAGAGAATTGCAAAAATAGAATAAATTTGTTAATGATACAGAAGATCCAATATTTCACTGATGCAAATAAATGCATCAATAAGAATGTATCCATATATATAAGCACGCACATACACACACATATAACTCTTAGATGGTATGTGAAGATATACTAGCTCTTGAACATGACTGTGTTTCTATGTCATCATCAGAAACCTTTTTGTCACCAGCGCTGACGTTGTTGATAAATTAAAGCAAGTCAAGGTCAGACCAGATAATCTAAAAGGCCCCTTTTGACCTTAAGAAAAAGAAAGTTTAAAAAAAATTTTTAAAAGAAAATCTATGAATGTCAGCTTTTTGTATTTAAAATTGAATTGAGGGTTGTTTTGTTTCTTGTTTTGTCTGCTCTGGCTCTCTCCCTTTCTAGAGTAGACAGAATAAGCTGAAATGGCAAAAGCATGTCTACGTTGCTACGTAAAGAAATATATTCAGGCTGGACTTTAAAAAAAAAAAACCACAAAAACAAAAACAACAAAAACAAACCACAAAAAACAACAAAACTGTAGCCTGACAAACTAGCAAGTTTGGAAAACGCCACTCTGAGAACTTCCAAACTCATAATTCCATTATTTCAAGGCACAATACCCCCTGCTCTGTTATGAGATGTACACCTGCTCTATGGCACATAAAAAGAATTTCCTGCAATATCCACCACACTTCTCATTGTGAGATCTTATTACAGCCCTCGGAAGAGCTCTGTTGAACTATTTCCATTTTGTATCATAGCAATCAAAATACAGTAAAAATGAGAGGCTACAGTCTATGGCACGGAACACACAAATAGTCTGAAGAAAATCTCAATACATCACCTGCTCCATCTCCTGTGCTATGGGGAAAATCAAGAATACCGAAGACAACCCATGACACATGTTTTCTTAATATCCCCTTAAGAAAAACTCTCTAAGGATTCCCTACCACATACCTAGGTGCCTGCTTCTACTGCTCCACTATTTTCACAGTGGAAAAGGTTTTTTTTTTTTAAATACCTGCATTATATCTTCTTTCTTATAATTAAAGCTGATTACTTCTTGTTCTACCCTCAGAGAATACAGAAAAAAAGAAATCACAGTCTTCTTTGTAGCATCTTTTACAGACTAGATATTTGTTACTGTGGTCTCCTTTAGCCGCCTTTTTTTCCTAAGAGCAAAATAATCTAATTTCCTCAAGCTTCCCTCAGAGGTTAAATCTGCTGAACTTCTCATTTCTATTTTTTACTTTCATATTTCTCTCATTTTTGTATGTCTGTCTTAATGGGTAAAGCTCAGGATTGCACCCATGTTCTAGCTGAAGGATCAAAAATCCCAGGAAAGACAAAGCAATGTCCTCCATGTTAGATACAAAACTCCAGTTAAGACATCCCAAACTAAAATTAGCTTTTTTTCTCTTTGGTAACAGCACTGCATTTTTGCCACATATTCCATATATTCAGTTTACAATATGCTACAAACACCAGATCTGTTTTTGCTGACCAGCTGTCAGGCCAAATATTCTCTGTTATCTGTGTGTTTCCTTCCTTGCACTTACCTGTTTGATGCTTGAGTCCAGTTCTCCACTTTAAGATCATTTTGAGTTCCAATTTCTTTCCTCCAAAATACTTGTGAAAGAGCCTCCCATCCACAGGTCATTGTGACCCTCTGCATTTTTAAGTTTATTCTTGACTCCATCAACAAAGTCAGTGATGCAGCAATCATAACAGCACGGCAAAGCTTAGAAGATCCTGACAAACAGAGATAAGCCCTAGAGATTCTCAGCAACGTAGGAGCAATACCAAAAATTTTGCTATGCTTACATCCTTAATTTTGCCTTCAGAGCAACAAACTAGGTCCTCTAGTTTTATCAAAGGAGCTCACTATACACAGTTGCTTTTTCTTGATTAGAATACTGGGAACAGCCTCACAGCTGGTCTGAGTTATGAAAGCCTCTTTAGCTGTAAATGGATGCCACCTGAAAGTCTGCCCTGTCCCTGCTCTCCTTAACAGGTAGGAACTTTGCCTACTCCCCACATCCAAAATATATGAAAATTGAACTTAATATCAGGAAAAAAATCTCTTGCTTCTACAAGCTTGGTAACTTGTTGGTGTTTTTCTCACTAAATTTGTAGTCACCCAGAAGAACTGTTTCTATAAAAACAAAGCAACCTTTACTTAAATGTACTGATTTCAATGGGAATTACATGTGTAATGATTGGCCTACTGTGTATACCTGTTCCAAACACTTTTGTTAGCATAGCATGAACTTAAAAAAATACACATATCACAAAACTGAACAATTCATGGGCTGGTTATTCTCTCCTGGTTTACACCAGAATGTCATTAGCTGGCTTACACTGGAAGTAGGCCTCTAATTCATCCTCATCAGAGGTTACTCTGGTTTCCAGCTTTTCTAGGAGCCTCCTGTTCATTCCTGTGCCTCTCTGTAAAAGCTGCCCAGAAGGATACCATTGCTTTCTGAAAGCCTGATTAAAATTCTACCCTCATTTTGCATATATTGGCAAAGAACCTTCTGATTTAACCGACTTTTACTGCTAAACAAGGTCAAACCCGTGCTGATTTACATGAAGAGTTGCATGCCCACTGTCACCTCCCAAACTATCCACTCCTTCTCACAAGGTAGTTAAACAATTCTTTTGCATTAAAAAGCACTCTGTATAGATAGGGAACAAGACAATTCCACAAAAGCACACATGTATGGACATCGTGTAAATATTAGTTAGCTTCACTCTGAATGTTATAACTGCTGATTGGCTTAAGATGTTGTCACAGATGGCACTTAAGCTTTCTGAAACTGGTACATTTAACCACTGCCCTTTACTTTAAAAAGTGTACAAGGACATGCTTCCACCAAAACCAGAAGCAAACATAAGGATGAGGCTTGTATGTGTGAGTTCTGGGCAGGGACGGGTAAGAAAGAGCTGAGGTGGAGAAGAATAAGAGACTAAGGTCCATCACATCTTTAAAGAGCGTCAGCCAGAGGATGCCTTGAGAGAGGACTATAAAGACAGAGCAGGTGTTGCAAGGCTCTAAACCTCTGTTGCTGCTTCTCTAGTTCCCTCTCTCGATCTCCTTTAGCCTTCTTTTTTCTAGATCAAATGTATCTAATTGTCTTGAACTTCCCTCTGAAGCTGCATTTTCTGAACCTCTTTTCTGTTGTTTCCCTTTCATATTTCTCTCCTTTGGTATTTCAGTATTGTGCATTTGTGTTCATTCCTTCTCCTGTACATGCTATAATCCACAGATGCTATTAGAAATTACAAACTCCATCATCAATTTTTCTTCCTAACTGGAATAATCTACAAAACTGTGCATAGCTATCAAAGTGGGACTCCTGATAGTATTAGAAGCAAACATAATTAAGACATTGTTTATACAAGCACTGAACTGCAGGAGTAATTTTACCTGCACAAGAGCTACGAACTTGTCCATTTTAATAGGTACACTTTTATTGTACTTCATCTGTTATTCTAATTACTAACCATATGGCTAAAGATGAAACACACTTGGTTAATGACAGAGCTGTAAAGAGATTTTCTGTTTCTTACTCAGGAGCCTGGATTCGTAGTTCATTCTTAGGGGCAAGGGTAAAACTGAGTTTTGCTTTTGCATCCATATATAATGCCTTTGAAATGGCTCTTCAAACTTTTGGTTATTATTTAGCCCTGTGAATTATACACTAATCGGATGGGATGCACATGCAATCGCGTTTTATTCATTCACTTTGTTTTAGAAATAACAAAGTAAGTTTAAGCCTTTATGCTACACTCATCCAATAGCTGTAAGAAAAACTGAGGTCAATTGTTCATCACACTGTTCCTCAGACAGCAAATACGTTATTGACAGAGTCAGCAAAAACTCTGTCCCCTCAGATACTGGGAGAGAGACTGAGCACACACCCTATTATTTATTCCTTTATCAAAAAAGAAAAACCTTCAGAGATTTCCCACTACATGCAACATGGAGAACAGCATTGGCATCAGTAACCATTAGAAGAGGAGTGAACTTTTCAATATAGCTATTCTATATACTGGCTGTATATGACAGTGAATGACATT
This sequence comes from Gymnogyps californianus, assembly GCF_018139145.2. NCBI lineage: Eukaryota > Metazoa > Chordata > Aves > Accipitriformes > Cathartidae > Gymnogyps > Gymnogyps californianus. Next base: position 14,196,841 of record NC_059482.1, read on the forward strand.
TGCTTCTTTTCTATGTCTGAATTCAGGCAATTTTAATGTACTATTGTATTGTATATTTTAATATATATTGTTTTAAAAAAATCTCTTAAAAACTTTTGAAATTTTTAAAGCTATATGGGCAAATTAAGAAAAAAAATTATTTTAACAAATATACATACACCTGAAGAAGAACTCACAATGTTGACTTTACCAGATTTCACTGTACCCCATTATGCTGTTGGTCTATTTCATTCACCTGTTATTTAAAATGTAACATCCATCTATTCTTATAGATAATAATACAACATTAAAATGTCCAGATTTGATGTACATCTATTGCCAAATGCACTATATCAAGAAATAACATGTAATATGTGTTTCATTATTGTGGAAAGTGCAGCAATTTCCTTATGAATATTTATGTATTATTGAATAGCTGGACCAAGATGGATCAAGATTTTTATTAAAATTTTTCCTGTTGGTTGCTTGGGGGAGAACCATAGTTCCTAATGGCAGGACTCCTTGTGCTAAGTGCGGTACAAAAACAGTGTAAAGAATTATGTCTTTTCCCCAATCTTGATACCAAAACAAGAAAACACGAGGTGAAGGCTGAGGACCATAAGACAAAACATACTGGTTCAAAATTACTTCAATAGTATAAACAAGATTACTGGTGAGAGAAGACAATTTCATAGGTTTTATGGTTTCATTTGGGGAAGGTGATCCAAAAAAATGTCAGCAGAGACAACAGCATTTGAAAGCGCTTAGGAAGAAACAAATGGCTGATCAAGGTAGCAACATCAGTGGGGTGGAAAAGACACATGGGTAAGCTGCATCAACAGGTATGTCAGCAGAACATGGGTTAAGATGCAGAAGATATTAAACAAGCTTCTATTTGGTGTAGGATCAAAGCAGAACAAGGGAAAAGACTCATGGAGTTTCCCAGTCCAGCTAAACAGTGGGGACCAAGTTTATGGAGCTCAACAAACGGGGCAGGGGCAACACGGATGAGGAAAATGGCAGAACTGAACAAAGAAAAGTCCTTCTAAGCACAGGATATGAAATAAGATTGTTGTTGTAAGCAAAACTCTGGTCACTGGATACATAGGAAGAAGAAAAAAAAGGACCAAAGGTAAAGGAGTAAAAGAAACTGAGCTAATACACAGAAAAATAGCCCAATAATCCTTTACACCTGTGCAGAGGGTGCAGGTGGTGTCCATCACTCAGCAGTGAGGGAATTCAGCACAGGTATAAGCAGCTACCCCAGACACAGATTATGGCCAATCAGGCATACGGCAATTACAAGGCCAGTCCATCCCCACTTGCTTTTTACCTTCACAGGTATGCTTACAGTAAGACTGATATAAAAAAAATTGTAAAAACTATCTGCACTTAGGTAAAGAACTCTTGTAATGAAAAAAGTAGGAACCTCCATATTATTATCTGGAATACTTTCAAAGCTGTCAAAACACATGCTTTTGACCTGTAAGGTTTGCTGAGAAACACTTCACAGAACAGTACCAGTTCTCCGTAAACAGGCTTTTTATTGCAGCTATACTGCAGGACAACTGAAGAAGAGAATATGGCAACAATCGGGGGCTCTTAAGGGCATTGCAACTGTTATGTAAAAGAAAAACTGTAAATGGATTTCCTTGCTGCAGTACACTTTTAGTAGCAGAGATGTGTACTAAGGTAGAAAACTATTTGTCTCTGACTGCAAAAGCTCTGTATTATTTTTCTCCTCTATGCCAGGGTGGTGACCTTTTGGATACAGCCTTAAAGAAAGCACTTTCTAGAAACAGACTATATCAGTCTAGAAAAGTCTTAGTGTGTTACCCGTATTATCGATCTCATAAAGGACGAAGAGAATTTGATTACTGTTTAGAAAGACTCAAAATTCATTCATCAGACGTGTGTATGCATATATAGATGCATCTCTATAGGCATACGCATACTCAGCATATATACTTTTAAAATTAATCTTACCATTTCTACATTTCAGTTTAATTTCTCAACACTGATATATTTGATCTTGTGACTACACCTAAAGAGTGTTCTTTTGCACAATAATTTACATGAGGTGACAAGCAAAAAACCTGTCAAAATCTTCACCATCACTTCAAGTGACACACATAGAACTTGCCTCCTTTTGCAGAACTGGAGTGATTTCATCTGCTAACCATCATTATATTATAAGCCCTTATTAGGTCTTGGGCTAAACATAGACAATGTGCATTGCCAAGCCATTGTGCCAGCTCTTTGTAAAAGAAAAGTCTCTAAAAGCTGATCCTGTTACTGTAAATGCATGAGCTTCTAGATGTATTATAACACAAATTTAATATAGTATAAGAAATAAATACCACCTTAAGTTACAGCCAATTTACCCTGTGTTCTGCCATCCTGCTCGACATGGCAAGTCAGCAGGATGTGGTGAAGTCGATATTTTATGGAAGACCTCTGAAGAACTGCTTGCATCAGAAACACAGTGCTCAAATATTGAGCGTTTCAAGATTTCATTTTTGTCTGTGAGAGATAAGGGTGAACAAAAACTTTTTTTCATCTTCAAGTGGAGGGTAATAATGATACCAGGCACTTTCTCAGGCTCTTCTGTTCATTGGAATTTGGTCTAAATTAAATGCTTCCAGTAGCAGACATGCTCCAGCAGCATACTGAAGTGACAACCTCTGGATGAGAACCTGAGCCTAAGCATTTCTCTCTCTACAGTGCCTGGCACGTAATGTTACTGCATCATGCCAAATTCTGTCCTGGTTAATTATGTTTTGATTTCCAAACGTTCTCTCCACTGCTCCCTCACTGGACACCACTCTGTTCCCCATCTCAGAGGGCTATGTAATGTCACTGGATTTCTAGCCAGTTCCTGTATTTCATTCCAGAATTAGTCACATCAAAAAGTTACTTACACACTGGGCTACAGTAAAACTAGGAATTACAGACATGTGAAATATTACTATTCTGTAGGATTACAGGTTTGGAAGTGGAGTGAAAAAATACAGCCACATTTGAGTGGCATGTCATAGACTAAATAACCCAAGATTAAACACAGTACAACAGATACTGAATCCACATAATCTGTATGTATCTGTATCTAAGCACAGGATGTGCCAAGTTTCTTTTGCTTATCGCACAGAAGAGTCAAATAGTCCCTTGAGAAGTAAATTTGATGCAGTATGATTTGGTTATAGTAAAAGGATTAATCTGGGCACCCCCCTGCTGATCATTAAATCCAATTTATCACAGCAGATACAGATCTATAAAAGAGTTAGTTTTCCATATCAAATGTGTGCACATAAGCAAAATTCCCACCTTGTGAGGACAGAGTACATTTTTCTAGGCATTGCAAAGTTCCTAGATCAATCTGATTGCCAAAGTAGGTCAATCAAGTTATAATTGACTCTAACCAGTACTCCCTTATCCTGCCAAATATTTCACCTGCATCCAAGTCAGCCTCAAAGTAAATACAAATTTTTTTCTCCTTCATGTGAAAAAAACCTCACCCCAAAATCACAGAAAATCACTTCCATTCACATGGCTACAACAAGAAAAAAAAAAGCCCAGTCAGTACAAATGAAAGAAAAGCCTGACAACTCCCATACAGCAAGGTTTGAGTCGAATGATCGCAGTGAGCATGACTGTAACTACGCTGGTTATGGAAGTGGACAATGGAAAAGCCACTAAGGGGTAGGTGCTTCTCCACGTAACCAGGCAGCCACGCTCACTTGACACCAAAGGAGTTCAGCATTGACGGAGTGAAGAAAAATGCAACTCTTTACGTTTTAGTTCAGTGAAAAATAGTCCTGCTTTCTCTTTCCTTCACCACCTGTCACTTTGCTATGTGATCACCCATGACATTAAAAAGCAGAGGAAGAGCTACATTCTCAAAGCCAACTGCTAAATTTAGCTACTTCTGTTAACATGCCACATGCTCGCAGAGAGAAAAAAGTTTATAGTGATGACAGGTGGAAATAACTCCAGCAAAGAGTAAATAAACCCAGCATCAGGCACAGTTCTCCCTCTTGACTTCGCCTCCAAAATCAGCTGCATCTACAAGGAGGAAATGCCAAACCACCCACCATTCTGCGAATGTCTTTCATCTGCTTTGCAACACGGGCAGACTCCAGCTCTTTCCTGCCAACGAGGAAAGAGAAGAAATAGCATTGCTACACATACGGCAACAGCGTCTGTCAGAGACCAGTGCAAGAAGAAAAAGCAGAGACCTTGGCCAATTCCCCGCAGGGTATAACCACACTGCTGTTGCAGAGGTACAACAAGCTTGCCTGGACCAAAGCGAGCCTCAGGGTTGTAACTGTATCTGGAATCATTGGAAGGAAATCCACACTCTCCCATGGAAGTCATTCCTCCCCTCTGGTCATTCAGGGTTTGCCCAGAGCTGTACCTGGGGTAACGTGTCCTTCCACGTCTCTGTGGTACAGAAGCTGCCACAGCCTTCGCCTGCTGAAGAAAAGTCCTTCCCCAAATCGGGTACTTTGCTCCAGCGTGGTTGCCATGATGGGGAACACTTTACGGTCCCCAAGAGCCTTACGTATACCTTGGGGACAAGTTCTTTTGCAGGCTTACATTTTCTGCTTTGTTTGGCTTTGTTACCTCCAAAGAAATAAACAGCACCCAATTTTTCAGCTTCCAACTACTAGATTTTGAAAATACCAGTATAAACATTATAGTAAATCAATGAGTTATTCTTGTCAAGCTCCCATTTACAAAAATGCTTGATTAGTATGTGTCGGGTGTCCGTGCCCAGGTGCTGGCAGCGGGGGCTGTAGGAGGGGCTCTCTGAGGAGAGTCCAGGGCTGCCCCGTGTTGGACAGGGCCAGTTCCAGCCGGTTCTGCAGCCGCCCCAGCGCCGGGCACAGCCGAGCCCATCAGCAACGCTGGGGGCGCCTCTGTGGAAATGTATTTGAGAAAGGGCAAAACGCTGCCCGGCAGTGAGGGGAAAGTGTGAGGAAAAGCGTGAGGAAAAGTTAGAGGCAAAGTGTGAGGAACAGCCCTGCGAGCACTGAGGTCAGAGGAGAAGTGGGTGGAGGAGGGGCTCCAGGCCCCAGAGCAGGGATTCCCCTGCAGCCTGTGGGGAGACCACGGGGGAGCAGATACCCACACTGCAGCCCGTGGAGGGCCTCACGCTGGAGCAGGCTTGTCCTGAAGGACTGCAGCCCTTGGGAAGGACCCAAGCTGGAGCAGGGGAAAAGTATGAGGAGAAAGGAGCAGCGGAGAGGAACTGTTAAGGACTGACCACAACCCGCCATTCCCCATCCCCGCTGCACTGCTCAGCAGGGAGGAGTTGGGAATGAAGAAGCGGATTTGAGCTGGGGAAAAAAAGGGGGTGGGGAAACAGTGGTGTTGCAATTTGCCTTTGTTTCTCATTATCCAAATCTATTTTAATTGGCAATAAATTAAATTAATTTTCCTGAAGTCGAGTCTGTTTTGCCCATGATACCATAGAATCATATCATAGAATGGTTTGGGTTGGAAGGGACCTTAAAGATCATCTAGTTCCAACCCCCCTGCCATGGGCAGGGACACCTTCCACCAGACCAGGTTGCTCAAGCCCCATCCAACCTGGCCTTGAACACTTCCAGGGACGGAGCATCCACAACCTGTCTGGGCAACCTGTTCCAGTGCCTCACCACCCTCACAGTAAAGAACTTCTTCCTTACATCTAATCTAAATCTAAAACTCTTTCAGTTTAAAGTCATTGCCCCTTGTCCCATCACTACATGCCCTTGTAAAAAGTCCCTCTCTGGCTGTCTTGTAGGCCGCCTTTAGGTACTAGAAGGCTGCTATAAGGTCTCCCCGGAGCCTCCTCTTCTCCAGGCTGAACAACCCCAACTCTCTCAGCCTGTCTTTACAGGAGAGATGCTCCAGCCCTCTGATCATCTTCGTGGCCCTCCTCTGGACTTGCTCCAACAGGTCCATGTCCTTCTTATGTTGGGGGCCCCAGAGCTGAACGCAGTACTCCAGGTGGGGTCTCACGAGAGCGGAGCAGAGAGGGAGAATCACCTCCCTCAACCTGCTGGTCATGCTTCTTTTGATGCAGCCCAGGATACAGTTGGCTTTCTGGGCTGCAAGCACACATTGCCAGATCATGTTGAGCTTCTCGTCAACCAACATCCCCAAGTCCTTCTTCCTCAGAGCTGCTCTCAATCCATTCTCCGCCCAGCCTGCATTTGTGCTTGGGATTGCCCATGTGCAGGACCTTGCACTTGTTCTTGATGAACTTCATGAGGTTGGCACGGGCCCACCTCTCAAGCCAATCAAGGTCCCTCTGGGTGGCATCCCTTCCCTCCAGTGTGTTGACCACACCACACAGCTTGGTGTCATCGGCAAACTTGTGAGGGTGCACTCAATCCCACCGTCCATGTTGCCAACAAAGATGTTAAACAGTACCGGTCCCAATAGTGACTCCTGGGGGATGCCACTCATCACTGCTCTCCACTCAGACATCCAGCCGTTGATCACAACTCTTTGAGTGAGACCATCCAGCCAATTCCTTATCCACCGATTGGTCCATGGTACCGTGATGGTACCTGGCAAGTGATCTCCCTGTCTTTACCTTGATCCATGAGCTTTTCCATCTTATTTTCTCCCCTATCCTGTTGAGGGAGTGAGAGAGCAGCTGGGTGGGCATCTGGCAGCTGGCCAAGGTCAACCCACCACATAGTATTAGGTGGAAAAAGTATGATTACAAGAGTGTAGGGCCCTCTCTGTCAATATTACATGAAGTTTTTCTGGTCAACTTTGTTTCATTTAAGCCTCACAGAAGGAAACTACATAGAAGAGATCCTCCAAGAAATAAACCAATAACGTTTGGTATCTTTAAGTGTCAGAATGCTGATGGGGCTGGTAGCTGTCATCGTAACTGACTTTTTGAATTCAGATGTAAGTAAAGAACTTAAAGCCTTCTACTGTACAAAACTCCATGGCCAAGACAACATAGTGCCCATGATGGCATTGGCATATACTGATTTCTGGAATTCACTTCTCTATATGATGTGGTAAGAAGGCAAGAAAGCATCAGTTTTACCAAAACTTAATGATTAATAGTTAAAAAAAAAATGCTGAAAATTATGCAGCAAAAATTATTAAAAGGAAGCAATTTCATCATACTGCTTTGCTTCTTAGCTTAACTTTGGATGTGGAAGAGAGCCAAAGGAGAGTCATTAGTCTCTGTACTAATCTGATACATTTTTTTACCTTCCTGGCCAAGGCCAACTCTGCATGATAGAACTTTGCCTTTAAAAACTAGAGGAGTTAATTTTCAATCTTGATGGCTGCTAAGATAAACGTTCTAAAATAAGAGATGTTGCTCCTGGCTGAGCTACTGCGTTAACATATCTAATATGTGAATTACCCTATTCATCTCAATAGGGAGTTAACTCTGGGGACTAATGATGATAAGCAAAGAATACAAACAACAATGCATCAACACTGCATTTATGTACCTTTTCTCTCTCTGCAATACATCTCTCTGCTTTTGAAACGCTGAGCACCTGTGATGCAGCTCAGGAGGAAGCCAGGCTCCAAGGGGTCCAGTTCATCCCCAGCACAATGGCAAGCACTGTTTTTTTACTTCCCTTCACAAATTCAGTTGACATTTAGGAGGATGGAATGACGGTTTGAGCCCGTTTCTGTCTCTGCCTAGTGACTTGCACTCTCCCTGGGCCCCCGTTCCAGGTAGCTCTAACAGGAGGCTCTCTGTCTTGCATGACAGTGTAAGAAGTGAGAACTTTTCTGTTCCAAACAATGAGGTATCTTTGCAGGGCCACACTAGACTCCAGCCTTTGTCATCAGCAGGAATGCATGTGGACTATGTTTGCAGTCCTTCCTGCAGTGTCAATGACATGAAAAGTGTCATTCTGTCTTCTTGCAGAGAATGAGTCTGACACACCAGTGAGAGCCAGAAGCATACAGATCAGCAAAGGAAAACATCTGAGGGTCTACGTTGTAACTCCTGCTCTATATGAATTCCAGGATGGATATATGCAAAATAAAAAGCAATGAGATGTGCATTTGATAGACAAGAAGAAGGGAACAAACATCTGCCACTTATCTAATTAGCAACTGGATGTGACTGTTGTTTCAGAGATCTGTAGCTGAAAAGCCCTTTTTATTGGTGTAAGAAATGCCTGTATGTGCATTAGAGAAAGCAGTTATATCATGAAAGATTTTGGAAAAACTGGCACTTTTCTGCTGAAAGCATCTGCACTATAAGTAAAAGTATCATATATTTGTTTAACTAGCTGGGTAAGAAGGTAATATATAACATCCCTGAGATCATCATTAGAAAACTTAGCATTTCCTGAGGTACAGACGGCATTTAGAGCATAAGGGAGAGTGACACTGGCCACCTCTTCTCCAGGCAGGATGCAAGCAGGATGAGACAGCCCTGCAGAAATTAGCAAAGTCCAAGTGTTATCTTCCCCTGTTCTCAAAAGCCTGCAGAGTTCACGTGGGTCAACATCACTCAGTAATGCCAGCTGCCACAGCTTGGGGGGCCAAGGCAGACTCTGATACAGCACACAAACCAGGGGCAGGTAGACAGGGCTGTCTGATGCAAGACTCCTGCTCCTGCAGACAAAGCAATAAAGTAAAAAATCATTGCTATCACACCCAGGGAAAATTTTAAGGGATTATGAAGAATAAAGACATTTTAATGTTATGCTTTGAAGGCTCACATGTATTGTGGAGGATTGGAGACATCTGGAAGCAGATTGGAGCCCATTATTCAAGACTAGGAGAGTATTTGACCATGCATACCACCACCCCAAATCTTATCTGCATAGTATGCGCCTTATCTGCAAGTGACATCCAGTCTCATCCAGCACCAAACCCAACATCATCACTGAAAAGAACCCTCAAATCCAACAATTTAGTGCAGAAAACTTTGCAATCAGCTGCACTTATGGGTTTCCCTCTAATGCAATCAGCAGATATGGGCATATTGCAGTGTACTCTGCAAGAGTATTAGGCAGAAAGTTACTGCATTTGCAATGGCTCTCAGAGGAAAAACAAGGTGGTAAAAGCCAAGTGGTAGCATGGGAGTCTGTTCTCTTTAATTAGTTAAACAAACTGTTTGAAAAGCTTCAGGGAAATAAAGACTTCTTTGCTGTTATGCTTCAGGCACTACCTTCACCATTATTGTCCAGAACCTATTGCATCATTCTATTAAAGCAACATAAAAAATTATTTTAAAAATCCATAAGAAAATCCCCAAGCCAAATTGAAAAGAAATCTTTCCTTCTGACCACTTCTTTCCCAGACACATCTATCAATTGCCTGGAAAAAATGGCCTTGCAATTCAATCCAAAAACTAACAAACCTAATCTAAATGCTACCAGACTTGGTTGCCCCATCAGGATAAAGATATACCAGGGGTCTTTCATTAGAATGGCCAGCCACCTGCCCTCTCTAACAGAAGTACTAACACAAGCTGAAAGTACCACCCAATCAATCATATCACATCCACTCTTGTATACAGTAGTTCTTTTTAAAGTAATGACAGCCATAATCCATAGGAATTATCAAAAAAAATAAATCAAAACCAAGCTCTTTATGGTGTATCTGAAAAGTAATAGAAGGCAACAGAAATTTGAATCACAAAGCATGTGTGAAGCAGATTTCTTGCAAGACATGCTGCCTAATAAAAGGGTTATCACAGTTGCCCTGGCTGGGTTCTCCCAGTGGCTCTCAGCTGTCGGCTCTGTCCCCAGTGGAGCATGTTGCAGCACTCCAGCCTCATGACCTGGAACACTGTGACAACCTCCACATCTCCAACACAAAGGTCTTAAAAGCAATACCAAGTGAAGGAAAAACTGCACCTGCTGCCAGCCCCCCTTGAGCATTGAACAAGGCCACTCATACGCTGCATGTCTCTGACAGATTCTCTCCACTCAGGAGATCAGAAACCCTCACTGCCATTTAGTCTAGGTGCTATTAGCATCCTGTCAACTGCCTTGCTCAGCCAGCCTTCAACCAAGTAGAAATCTCCTTCAGACACTATTTAAATCCAGATTACCATCAAAGGCAGTGGATAAGTAACTGCTTGGAGTTTCAGTTTACTTTGTTTACTAGGTCTGGCAAAAAATATGAGCAGGCGTAACATTTGACATGCAGTACATACTTATGTTCATCTGTTAATGGCTCAGTCACTTAAAAATCTTTGTATATGCAACATGGTTTACAACTACTTATATAAAGATTAATACAGAGCTATACATAGAGTACACTAAATTATTTCCTCTAATATTTTCTTCAGATATTAAGTGCAATCAAGAAAATACTTTCAAGATAAATTGGCATTTGACAGGGGAAAAAATTACTCTTGAATCATTAATAAAAAAGAAAGGATATTATTAAGAAAGAATTGCTTTCAACCCTTCTAATTATGACCAAGCAAATACTTCATAGCCCTGAAATATTTTGGATCTGTAGCAAGCCATGAGAACGATCATTCTGCCAAGACTGATCATCTGCTGAAATCTGAGACATAATTATGGTCAGTGAAACTCCTAATCTTGAAAGACCTTAGATTTAATTCTTTACACTATCAATCTCTCTCTCTGGATTTCTCCATGTTACATTTGGCATGATTAACTCTAAGTGGGGGATAGGTCCGCAGAATTAGGTGCCTTCTGAACTGGGACAAGGAAGGATTATTCAGTGCCTCATATAAGAGAGACATCTTCAGCGTTAACCTTAACCTCTTGTGTGCTGGGATGTGAAGCAATGATAGAGACAAAAATCCATTTCAGGTAGCTTACTAAATACATAAGGCAGGCAGGGGACTGAGCAGATGCCTGAAAACTCTGTACAGTCCTGTGCATGCACTACACATTGCTGCCATTAAGTCTGTACTGGATGTTGGACCAGTTTCATCAGAGGGAGCAAGATAGGCCAAGCCAAGAAAGGGCAACTTTTCTAACCATGTCATTGGGATCCAGCCACCGCAAGAGATGACAGAATAGTGCAAAAATGACTGGATATAGCTGTGCTACCACCAGTAAGCCACGCTGACATTCTAGGTAGACCACTTTAAGCACACCAAATATATATAGATAAAAACATTATTTTTGGAGGACGTTGCTGGCAGCAAGGACTAAACAGAAGATTTGAGCTAAATTATCCAGATCTGGTAACTCAAACACTGTAGCAGACTCACAGCTCCATGTGGCTGGGCACCAGAGGGAGAAAGAACTACCATGTCTTCATGAGTTACTATCTCTCTAACACTATGAGAAGCTGACGTGCGATAAATTATATTCCTAAACCCCATGGTTACAAACTAGAAGCCTGAAGCAGTATCTTTGATTTTGGGAAATCAGTCTAGAATGCAGGTGGACTCATATTCTCCATTCCAGATCAATCCATGAAGTCTGAACCCTACATCACTCAAAGTGAAATGCAGCCTTTTCTGGTAACGATTACCTCCTCTTGCAGATTTCGAACTATAATGGAAAAAAATAATCCTATTGTGACATTATCTCATCTGGCAAAACATTTCAGCTTTGTCTGGCAGGCATGACAGAAACAGTTTTTGCAAGCCTATAGTGCTCCCTAATTAGAGTCTGAATCAAAATCTGGTTTTATCACTTAATGACCCTTGGGACCATCCCTGATTTTTGCATCATTTTGGAAAGTGTTTTTATGTTGTTTTCACAGAACCATCCAACACATATTGCACAAACAGCTAAGATGACAGAGTATTCTCATGACAGAGAATTTAAGATGACAGAGCATCTTGGAGCATACAAGTATATTCCAAACTGTTGCCGTATGGTTTTTTCCTAATAGCAAGTGTCCTGGTTTTGGCTGGGATAGAGTTAATTTTCTTCTTAGTAGCTGGTACAGTGCTGTGTTTTGGATTTAGTGTGAGAATAATGTTGATAACACACTGATGTTTTAGTTGTTGCTAAGTAGAGCTTATCTTAAGGATTTTTCAGTTTCCCATGCTCTGCCAGCAAGCAGGTGTGCAAGAAGCTGGGAGGGAGCACAGCCAGGACAGCTGACCCCAACTAGCCAAAGGGATATTCCATACCATAGAACGTCACGCTCAGTATATAAACTGGGGGGAGTTGGCCAGGAGGGGCGGATCGCTGCTCGGGCATCGGTCAGCGGGTGGTGAGCAATTGCATTGTGCATCACTGGGTTTTTTTCTTTTTTTTCCCCTCTTCCTTTTTTGTTATATTCCTTTTCATCACAATTATTATTACTATTATATTTCATTATTATTATTGTTAGTATTATATTTTACTTTAGTCATTAAACTGTTCTTATCTCAACCCATGAGTTTTACTTTTTTTTCCTCGATCCTCCTCCCCATCGCACTGGGAGCAGGGGGGAGTGAGGGAGCGGCTGCGTGGTGCTTAGCTGCTGGATGGGGTTAAACCATGACAGCAAGAAAAGGAGGCAAGGGCTTCTTTATAAGAAGGATCCCTCTATAAGTGGGTTATAGTTCTAGCGAAGCACTTCCGCAAACCTGATTTAAAACATGAACTAAATCTTAAATGAAAGTAATTAGCTTGTCTCCATCTAGCTCTAGTGCACATTTAACAATACTAAAGCTAGAAAGACAGTGCACAGGGTACTTGGACTGTCTGATAGATGCTTTTCACCAGAGCAGCAAGGGAGAATAATTTTGGGGTACTCTTTCTGTGTTTCTTCCTATTATTATTAGTCTCTGCAACTGTATTCTAGTGGGTCCTATTATTTTTTCCATCTCAAATACCACAAATTATTACATTTACAAATTTAAAAAATAATTTTTAAAAGTCCTCACACGTTCTACTTCCTAATTTAAAACACTGCATGGGTGGTTGGACGTCTGAAATTTTGTTCTAGTTGTAAAAAATGTACTGGTCTTTTCTCTTTTTGTTGGGAGTCACAGAGTGTCTGCAATCTGCACTGGATTGATTTGATATTGACAAACGCTGAATTATGAAACCCTATAGGTAAAAAGAGGTTCAACATCAATGTAATTTAGTAGCTGCTACAAGTGTGTGCCAGTATGAAAATACTCATTTTGGCAATCATGCAGTAAAATAATCAATATTTAATATTATTACTAAAAAATATTGGCAAGTTATATCTTCCAGCCATTTTATACATTCAGGTAATTCCCACACTTATTTCTGATAGGAGAGAAAAAAATTATAAATAAATCTATTTCATTCCAAATACCCATTTGAGGAAATTCATTTTGCAGAACAATATAGTGTAGCATTTCTGAAATTTTCTCCCCAAAAGTAGAAATTGAGATCTTAGCTACACTACAGGGCTAACTATTTTGCATCAGAAGAAAAAATGGCTCATTTGTAGTAGGAAGGTTATGATCATTAATCGGCATAAATATGTAGAAAGCTGTGTTATATATGCCTGCGCTGCACTGGAGAGAAAAAAAACCCACAAAACTTCATATCCCAGTGTTATGGGTCATTAATTTTTGAGAGCAACTATCTCCGTCTATTAAACCCCAACCTATCCCCTTTTCTCCTCCCTCCCTTCAATTCATCTAACACGTGATGTCCTTCATGTAAATCTTAATGGATTTATTGACAAAAACGTTTTGGACTATTGGTGAACTCTGTTATTTGCTGTGGGAGACGATTTATTACCTTGCAGGTGCTCCAGGGGGAACTCCATTGTTTGGTGTGAGAGGGGAGCAAATGGAAATTACGGTGTTCGTTAAAATGGATCACACAACCAAGAATCAACCTCTACCTCACTCATGTGGATGCTGATTTTTTGCATTTCTGCTACACTGAGCTTATCACAAGAGAGTGTGCCAGCAGCTGCATCTATGATATTCAGATTCCTTACCAGAGCTGATGAAATGTCTCAGTAATTCAGTATTTGCTTTTTGCTTCCAAGTGACAAGAAAAAAATGTATTGTCTGCACTCACCGCTTCTAACCACTGAAAGCTTATGTTCACAAAGAACAATTAATTTCTTCTCCTTTCTCACCCAAAGACATATTAGCTGTTTTTTCTTTACAATAAATTTAAATTGAATTTAATAGAAATTTCTTATTAACTTTTATTTACTTTTCCTACTAAAATACAAAACAAAAACCCAGCTATTGATTCTTTACTGTTTTGAAATAAAACTGTATAAGCTTTTTTCTTTGGTTTCAACAAACAATTCCAAGCAGGGACTTTTGATGAAGAGTTAGTAATTCACTATCTTATTGTTAAGTACTATACATATTTTAGCTCTTGCCTGCAGAAATGTTAAGAGATCTGTCAGATTCTAATTCTGAAAAAGAAGTCCCAATATTTCCGAAGTATTTCAGCCTGGACTGAAGCTCAATGCTGAGGTTAGCTCATCAAATCAGCCAACTAAAAGAGTAACATCCCTGACAAAGCAAAAACATTGGATGGTCACAAACAAGCTTCAGGTCTAGAAACAAAGGAAAAACACAGTGAGACTAAAAGCTGGGATTTTCCACAGAAGAGAGGCAGGATCCTGTGGGAGACACGTACAAAACTGGTGGCGACCAATTATGGTTCTGCAACTCCAGACTGTACATCACACATCCCAGTGTGGGAATGTCACAGCCAGTGCCTCCACACTGGGGCCTCTCACTGCATGCAGTCAGGACTGAATGCCTTCAAAACCATCACCCGTCCCCTTCACAGAAGCAACAGCAGTGCAGCACAGAGGCATCATCGTCATTTACAAACAGGTTTAGATGTATCATCAGTCTAGCCCTCTCAGGCCACAGCTTGATATTAGTTAATTTTCCCTACTGAAAACTTTGCCAGAAGGGTTTTCGATGATGCTACAGATGAATCCCAGTGGCAGCCCAAGTATTCAGCCAAGTGAGAAATCCTTAAAGCACAATGGTGTCACTCCTGCGAGCCTAAGGTAAACACAGCTCTCAACTCTGGACAATGGGGCAAACGTCTCCTGGAATTTGGTTTCCGAATTGCCTGGTTGGCTGATTTGCTTAATATTAATGCAAGCCCAAAGGAAAACTTGACACCAAGGCTCTCTAGCAAAGGCTGCAAGGTATCCGATAGCTGGGCTGTCAACCGTAGAGACAGGAGCATGCAGTCATGCTCCTTCATTCTTCCATCTCTTGGCCAGACAGACCCATCCCTTCTCTTGCACTAGCTCTCATGTTCATTGGGACTGAATTTAGTAAGCAAGAACACTTTTCTTTATTTTTGCTGGGTTAGTCAGCTGAATCATTTCAAAAACATTCAATTAACATCAGAATGAGAACAAGACAGGCAGGAGGAATAAGAAGGAAAAGGTTTTTTTTCTTCCAGTGTTGATAAAGCTGTTCGACCATCTTAAGTTCTGTCATGTAACTTCACTCACCCCCAAACTATATAAAGCCAGACACACTTCAGTGTTTTTCCAGTGCTTTCAGCCATTTTCCAAAATGCCTTTTTGCTGCTAAAAGGCTCTTCATCACTGAAAACTGCTGGTAAAAGAGAAGAAATGCAGGTATCCAGCTAGATGTGCATGATGATAAGCAAGCGAGTTAAAGGTAAAATTTGCATCCAGATTCTGCATAGGAACAAGCTCCACATGATTGCTCCTGGTGGGAGTAGTGTTTTTACTCACTTCAAATCATGGCCTGTATGAAGGGTGCTATTTTCAAACACACTTTCACTCATTAGTTGGTCCTGGGTTCAGGCTTGATAGATAATACTCTCTGAAAATAGTCACAGAAGGTACAAACTAACAGCTCTATTTATGCTTTTGCTGGACACCTTAGAAGTGGATACAAGCCATTAAAAAAAACCCCACACCCAAAAAACCCACTTTTGGTGTTCCTTAAGAGGTTAGGCTGCCCACACAGACACTGACAATGAGAGAACAGCTGAGTCCCACCCCGGGAAGAAAAGATGACATAGCACTCAAATGTCATGGGGAGGGATGCCAGAAAAAGGACAAAAAGGTGGCTATAACCTTCTAACAAGTTTAAGGTCTGCTAAAAAAATTCAAGTCCTGTACCTGGTAACTGCATGAGAACAGGGCATCCAATATCTGTTCAGTGACATGGTGACTGACATGAACATCATGACTGGCAGCAGAAAGCAAGTGCTGAAAGTACCTCTCCCCCAAGAGAAGTTTGCATCTTGCTCCTGAGCAGGACTGTGCTGAGCTAAGCTGTACCATCCCACCCAGCACAGCTCAAGAGAAGGAGGTCACAGCCCCAGCAATATTTTTTGATCATATTTCTCTGTGGAGTTATCGAGTCCCACCTTTTAAATCATGGCACTGAGAGCATAAGAGCTTATCATATTCATATTAATGGCATATTTAGTGCTGCCACCAGCTCTTTCCTATTGAACAAGAGCCTCTAAACTCACAAGCCTTTTGCCATTTATCTGTTTGACTCTCAATGAACAGCAAATTAAAAATTGCACCACTAGGATACCAAGATACCAGAAACTTCCCTCCAGGCACATCGTCAACAAAACTGCTGAAAGTAGTGCAATGAACAGAGAAAAGCTTCAGACTCCTGTTTGAATCAGCTTTGTGTCTACGTAACCAGATCAGAAGGAAGCAACCACATGAGCAGTTAGTCCTCAGTCCTGAGCTGATCTCAGTGCTACCTTGACAAAGATCTTGTTGACAAAGCAGAATAAATGGCTGCTATTCGAAGTAGCTCCCTGAGGGAATGGGTACAGTCCCAATTCTCATACCTGTCTGCTGATATTTTACTACAGGATATGTTGGCATCTAGCAAAGGTTAGAATCATTTTCAGAATACTCAGCTCGTGCTCATCTGCAAAAGACAGATTAACATGCTATACATATTCAGTGAAAGAATATTTTGACATGTCTATTTGTGTATTCAGGAGAAAGGCTAGAATAGAAATTTTCATGCTCTTCTCCCTTAACAACACATTTTCCAGGGTCCCCTGCGCTACAAGTTCACATGACTCAGACAGAGGAGTAACCCTTCATCCCAGCTCTGACAATGGCTAGATGCATGGGCTGCAGGCCACAAAGCCTGCACCACAGCACTCTTGTCATATAATACTAAATCCAGAACAAGTTTGCCAAGTCAAAATGGACATCCTTTAAAATGATACCATATAAAGTGTTTAGTGTCATTAATGGAAAGGACCACAAAATAAATTCAGAGATGTATATATCACCTATTGTACTTAAACAGAGTAGAGGTATCTGCCCACTTAACAGCAGAATTTCAAAAGGTTACTATTGCACGACATATGCTAAGATACAACAGGGATTAAACTACACACTGCTACTGAAAAGTTTGGGATGTGTTTTTAAATTAAAAAATGTGATTGTTCACCTATGAAGCCTTAAGTTTTGCATTTTCAAGTGTCAATTCAGATTTTATGTTCCGTCATAAATCTAAGCCATTTGTTCAGCTACATGGCCTCGTGCACAGGTTTTAAAACATCTTTTTATGCAAGTGTCCAGCACATGGACTCCAGCTAGCCTGAAAGACAGGAGTTAAGTAACACTCATAATGAGGTCATGAAGGTTTTATAATTCTTACAGCTACTCCTCCTTTGAATGAAACTATTAATGAAATTATAAAAAATTAAAAAGCATTCAGCTCACCAGTTGCTGCACTTGTCCAAATGACAGCTTAGTATTCATCTATTATCCTTCACAGGTTGCACAAAATTCAGGAGGTAGTCAGATAGAGATCTAGAAAACTTGGAAAGTAAAGTGTTTTAACAGCTTCAAGCTATTTCTACATTGCCATGCTATATAGATATTGCTGATAAAAAGAATGCCATATCAGTCTTTCAGCTAATATGAAGTTATACAACTGAATTGAATATAAAAATGAAAGTCTTAGTATCTGTCAGTTAAGCATTAGCCTGAGTTAGTCTCAGAAGAAGATTAAAGTCTAATGGACTGTCTTGATCACGCAGATGTAACGTGAGCCCAACTCAAGCTTGCTTTGCTATAGGATTTTTTTTACTTTTTTTTTTTTTTTAAGCCTATCCTGGGGATTTGTTGTCCTGATATGAATTGCTGGTTGAGGAAACCATGTTCCTGGTCTCAGCTATAAGACTGTATTGCTCCTACAAAATCTAGGAACAATGTTACACGTTCTTGAACACCATTAATGGCACTTTAGAAGCTTGTTCACAGGCTGACAAAGAAAGAATCAAGATTGAGCCTTTTTTCTGAATCAGAAGAGAGCAGAATCTTCAAATGCAGTGGCAGCCAAGAAACTGATGACTCTAATCCTGCTCAGTTTTATTTCAGGAGCTGTTAATATAATTGTAGTACAAATATTTGATGTATGTAAAATAGTGTAAAGTATTACCTAGTTGATTTAATATTTCTGTGAAATCTCTCAAGTCACGAACTGATAGAACATCAGCAAACAAAGACAGCAATGATAGAAAATGAGGAGATGGCAGAGAATAAAACAGTTTCTTTGCCTCAGTGTTGATCATACAGCTGTCCAGCATGTAAGTCTCCTCAATGGATTCTTTTTACAGTATACCTGCAGAGCCACTGATACACAATTGTGGTGCATCTGCTGATAAAGTTGGTTGATTAGCCTCAGTTAACTTCAGGTAAAAGAATTAGTGAAGACATGCAAAGAGGGAACTGACACCCAGACTGACACACAACTATGCAAAGGCTAAAGATATATTCTGCTTCTTCATCTGCACTTGATCCTTTGTCATTCCAACTTCATCACATTTATTATCTATGCTAGCTAGATGCTATCAATACATTCATGCTTTCAATTTACTCTCAAGACAAACCTCCCACAAAACAAATGTCTGGGGGAGATAATACTACTAAGTGTAGTGTATGGGAAAGTAGGTAGCCAGAAGATCAATTACTGGGTTTAAAAACAGATCAAGAAAAGAAAGAACAAAATATAGGAATAAGCTTTCAACAGTCTGGTGAAAAAACACTCTGTTACAGAACCTCTGTATATTCCATAATCATCAGTTATCTGGGAAATGGAACAAACATTCAAGTGTTAAATGAAGGTGCCAATGGCAGATAAACACGAATATAAGTCCTTCTTAAACAATAATACAGCATATAAATCCTCAAGAGGAACATAGGAAAATGAACAGTGAAATCAGTCACTTGGTGAAAACCCAGGCTGGCAAACTTGTATCATGCACAAAGAGCGAGTGTAGACTCAATTTAGATAATTTCAAGTTTTCTTAGAATCTGTAATCATTCTGAAAAAGTGGTGCAGTGTGACCAATGAAAAAAGCAAAATAAGAGTGGCAAATACTTGCCACTTTTGAAAATGCCACCAACTGGAGAAAGCAGTATTTCTTAAGGATTATATAGCAGATTTTGTGTCAAACAAAATATATTGCTGTACCCTTGAGGGCTTCAGTATACCAAGTTGCTGTATGTGCCCCTTGACATTGTATCAGGACAAGACTAATGCATAGGCTAGCCCTGAACACTGGGTTTTCTTGAAGTACACATAGACATGTTTTTAGGGAACCAGGACCCTGGAGGTGACAACAGACATGCATCAACCCACACCCAGCCTGAGGGATTCTGGCAATATATGTTCCCCAGAGAACATGGCAAGTGGGGAAATCCTAATACCATTTGAAACTATCCTCCCCGTAAAATCACAGTTGTTCTTCAACTGGAGTTAACAAAAGTTCATGTAAAAGTATCCTGAAAGAAAAAGACGTTTCAAGATTAGTAAGGCTGTTAAGCACCTTTAAAAGACTCATGAATATATTAATGAGAGATACTGAAATGGAATAGCACTGTGTTTATTTCCATGAAACACAGCATTATAGCAAAGGGTGATACTCACAAAAGATACCTATCTATCTTTTATAGGTGTGAAAGGCCTACTGTACATTTTATACAGCATGGGCACCTTTTAGAGTAATGCTCAGTTTATGTACCTTTACAATGTCTTTACAGATAAAAATTATATACAGCCATCTTCACAGTTATAAACAAGGCATTTACGGCAAAGCCAGCAAACTTTCTTGGAAGGATTATTCTATTTCCACATATTAAATATCGTCAAAAGAGTATTTAATTTGTACTATTTCTTTACAAACACAGCTTCTTTGGCTAAGCCCTAGATAAACCAATATATTTGTGAAGCAGATAATTTTTTTAAAAGGTCAAATATCAAGGACATATTAAAAATGTATCCCATTTTTCAAAAGGAAGAAAAGTCCTAGCTAAGTGGTTTGTTCATCAGCAGCACAGAAAAAAGTAGGTAATGATATAGCAACACACAATAGTAAAAACCTCTTCTTCAGTTAGTGATGTGATCTCCTACTGATTTATGTATTATTTCCCTATTTATATCTTCCTCCAGAAGATATTATCAGCTAGAAAGATATCGTTGAAGAGCTTCTATGCAGAAGCAGATTCCACACCAAGTATTTGATGTGCCACAGAATTCCGCATTTCCTTTCCATTGCAGGTGCTGCTCCTAACTGACAATACAGAGTGACAGAAAAGACCAGTCCTCCTGTTCCCTTGGCAAGCTGGAGATCTGCTGCTTAGAATCCCTCTGGCCATCCACAATACGTCTACTCACTCCTCAGCTCTGCATTCACAGATTTTAGTATCTCACAGAAGTTACACACAAAGACCAATGCTAATTTCTCTTTCTCACATGTGACAGAAGTGTATGGTTTTAGAATAGCAGACCTTGTGCATGCAAACAAATAGCTTCTTACTCATTTAGTCATAGCGGTAATTCAATTATCTGTTTCCTTCCTTACCTAGCTTGTGTAAGGTCCCCAGCATAAGGGCCCAGGCATTGCCAACGACTGCACTGGTAGTGTAGTATTTTTAATGCTGTGTTTGTTATCCATTCAAAGCAAGTACTAACCTCAAAAGTTGGATGTACTGGGGCAGATTCCAATGCACACCATTAGCAAGTAAACTGTTAATGAACTTACTTTCAGAGCTGTTACCTCCTAATAAAGCAGCTCCTCTTTTAGGGCACAAAACAGTATCGCATTGTCAGGCCTAAGACAGGCTACTATGACCAGCTGTGACCCTTGCTGCAGTTAATGTCACTTCCAACCATGATTATACCAGCACAACAATGGCAAAATACATGAGCACAATGGAGACTTCAGTATGAGCTGTCGAACCCCAATGAAGAAATCTACCTAATGCAAATACGACCTGATTAAATGATACAGAACTTGCTTATTCATCCAAAAGCTCATGTATTTGAATTAGACTTTGTACACGACTACCATCTCAAAATAAGCCTTGGGATAATACTCAATGTTCAAGTCACTGCACAACAAGACTTAATAACATACACATTATTTCATGTAACTTTCTGCTTTTTAGTAGTACAGACATGGCAAACTTAACTTCATCAGACAAAATACTGTTGTTATCCTTAATACTCTGGTATGCTCCTCTTATCAAGCAGTCTGAACTCCCAACAGTATATCAATAAATGAGAAGAAAACATCACTGGCAATTTACTGACATTTGTGACAACATGCTGATTAAGAGTAAAAAAATATCACTGACATCTTAATGTCATTAATGTTTTCAACTAAATGCTTAAAATAGAAGCTCTCTATATAACTCCTACATAGCTTTATCTGAGGATGCCGGGAATTCACTATAAACAATTACAGTTCCAATGAATCTGCTGTAATAAATCTGGACATAGCATGGGATGGTTAACTTTGCTGACTTTCATATTTGAGTGAGTTTCCTTTTGCACTGAAGAACTCACTGGTAGGAGAAACCTGGTTTATAAGCACTGTTGGGGGAAATACCAACATCATAACAGACATACTTGATAATTATGCAGTGAGGGAAAAACAAGAATGAAGGTGCAGTACTGGGCAGAAAAACAAAGTTATGTTTTTACAGAAAGCTGTTGGTGTCTTCCTCTTCTATTACAATTCAAAGCTCATAATTTCTTTGCTGGGGTTTTCCACTCCTCTCTTGTTAACTTACTTCTTGTATCTCAAGGCCTTTCTACTCCCCACCACACCACATGGATAACAACAAAAGTGCTGCAAGTCCCATGGTGGGACAGTTTAGTCTCTGAAATTTGAGTTCATAAGAGAGCAGTTCTACCACTGCAAACTTCCCCAGGCTGCTTCCAGGGCATCCCACGCTACCCAGAACTACTTCTGAAGATGGAATACTAGTTCTGTTATATACAGCTCTTTCCATCTTATGTGTCTGCTGACAATTATTTATTGAGTACTACATTAATAGTCTTCCAGACTCATGTATGCCTCTAAGTAATTATCAGAAGTAACAGAAAGGTTTAGGTCCCCACTATTGAAGCATAACCTATCATGAAATCTCAGAAGAAAGATTTTGAAGTGGGTACAAAATTAGCACAGATCCCTTTTCCCTTCTCAGCTGCTTGGAGGAAAACACTTCACCTGCAGTCACAGAGATGAAAAACATCTCTAGCATTCAGCCAAAGCAAATTATATTTTGAGATATATGTTAATTTGTAAGTAATCTGTTTTTACAAAGGATTAAATTGTTTCAAAATTACCAAAATGAAACATTTTTATTTTCTTAAATAAGATTTTTTTTTTTTCCCTCTCCAGATTATCTTTTTTTCCCCTCTCCAGATTATCTTTTCAAAACCGTCATCAAAATTCTGGTCTTCTACTGATCCAAGAAAAAACAGAACAAAGGAAGGAGATTGTAAACTATTGCCCACCCACCTCTGTTAGATACTGTTCTTAGATACAGTAGCTAAGCATCTTCTTTAATGTTATTACTGTAACTGAAATCTCAGCAAATATGTCAATGATTTCTAAGATACCATCCCAGGACTGTACATTGTAGTTGGATTCATTTGTAATAACGTTTCTTGCTGCCCTTTTACCAATGCCAACAGAACATAAAGTATATTCTGTGTGACAAGAAGGGAATGACTTTGCATAACTCTTTTTCTGCCCAGAAAGTACAATAGATCAAAGGGGTCTTGAATGGATCATCCATTCAAACAGAAGTATTAAACATATTACTAACCCGTCATTCCTTGTTCACGCTTCATGACTTGTTACAATGTTTTTTTACTGACTCTATCCTCTCTTGGGTTTTTTGTGTGGGTTTTTTTTTGGCAGGGGGTGTTGGGTTTTGGGTTATGTTTGCAAAGATATTAAGTACAGAAACATGGTAGAACTGCTTATACGTATACCAAAAGAATTTCACATGCTTGGCATTCTCATTTGACCACTTGTCATATCCACAGTATTGAAAATTTCCAAGGAGAAGCCCATTTGTAATGCTGGAGTCACAAAGAAGTTTAAATGTATAAAACAACACATGCTCAGATAAGTAAATTATAGAACAAGAAATAAAACCCTGAAGTCATAGACGATGGCACTCTTCTTCTGACAAGTATACTTAAATAAGACATTAAACTTCCTTATTCTTATAAAATGTATCAGGAACATTGTGATTAGCTTAATGGAAGTAAGCTATGACAGATTTTGGTTAAAAAAGATACAATTTACACTGTGGGGGAAAATTATTTTCTCTATAATATTTTAGTTTAGAGATTCTGTAGAAACATGTAAGTCCAAATGAGGACAATTTGACCAATAATGGTAATCCTGCTATTTTTATAACTCTTACTTCAACTGTATTCAGATATCTAATATCTACAGAAGGAGGTGGACACTGCAGAACTTCAAAAAGGAAATGCAGTTTAAAAGATCCAAAACATTGGTTTCCTTTTCAGTGATTTCCAAACCAGCATTTAAAAAAAAAATAAAAATAAAAATTATTATAAAAACCTTTTGCCCTGCCAATCTAAGAAACTTTATTTCTTGGACAGACTCCAAATACTGTTAAAGTTGTGCATCACTGAGATTAATAGTGATGTAAAGGGAGTTGTGAATTTTATTACGAGAATGTACTGATGTATTGTCTAGGGGCAGCAATTAAGCACTGGCAAGTATTTCTATGTCCTAATTCCTGGTAACAAAAATTCAGAGAGCTTGAAACTAGTACTTGGGTAGAATATAAGGCTTGATACCATGCACTTATTTGACCTGGAAATCAAGAGCCCAGTACACAATCCTAAGTCCTTATACGCACAACCGGTCTCTCCAATCATAGTACACTGAAGTTATTTCTGTGCACTCGAGTTTTACCTAGAAGAGAATCCTGCTGACATTAAAGTTCCTTTGCACAATTTGACATATTACTTTGATTTTGAAAACTCATTTTGCTGTCATTTCATCTCTTACTCCAAAACTTCTTTGGGACTTAAATCCTTTGCAAAAGCCAACCAGCTGGAAAAAGGATTTCATATCTTAAGAGCCACAGCCACACATAGGCCTGCCATGCCAGATGCCTTATATAGGGCATATATATTCCTCACCCTTCTGCAATAACATTTCTCTTTTCTGACATCCACCTCCTCCTTCACTAATAGTACAATATCACTAGGCAGGGAACCAGGGAGGAGAAATAAGGACTACTGTCCACTTTAAATTCATTGCTTGCTCATTGCGTGTTACCTAGTAAATGAAGCATAAATACACCCTTCACACAAGAACTTTTGAGGATTCCCTATGCTCTTCTGTAGATACCAATGCAATCTGTAAGAATCTGGCTGGTACTGGGCAAGAGTGAGGAGAGAGTCTGGGACATCACAGGGATGTTGCACAAATCGGAGACATGCAGTGCTACTACCTACTGCAAGACAGAAGCACAGACAGCTTCCATGGGGCAGCACACAATAACCAATATTTATTTTGTTTGTTTTGGATCATTAACAGAGAAGTCAACATATCCCGCACACACCAGCTGTCGGGGGCTATCTAGAGAATGCTTCACAGGACACAGAACTGTAGCACTTAGAGATAAAAATGAGCCAGTCCAGGCCTTTTCAGAATAAAATTGTTTCTTACACAGCCCCTGCCTACGGCTTGTGCAGCTTAGTTTTAAAAGCCCCTGATAGTAACAAAGTACCTGATATTCAAGCTTACCTTTCCCTTTTTCTTAATTTCAACTTGATTCTCCTAATTATATTACCATGTACCACACTAATTGATGTTCACACATGGCCAACTCAGCTACAGCTGGTCAAATTTACTATGTCACACACCTACCACAATTTGGGATTCCTTAAAATTCCAGTTGTGTTAGTTAAGCATTGCCTATAAATGGGAAAATACAACTACACTATTTTCACAGTTCTTTTCCTTTTTCCAATGATTTGTGCTAAAGGAAAGACAGGATCTCAATTTGCATTTACCTGTTTCCACCTCTTCCCCCCACGTCAATTAGCTCAAACTACCACAGATGTATTTAGGCACCATCATAAGAGAAAATCCCCATGAGTGGAGAGAAGCCTTCCACTCACATCCCAAACACCCCCACACCCCCCACCCTACCTCCAGGCATCTGGGATAAATCTACTAGCAGTTTTGTTTGTGACACTGTTATCAGATAATGATAGTGCATTTCACCAAGAAAAGAGCAGTCTGCAAATTAAAAAAACCCACATAAATATCTGCATTACAGTCACGGTAATGTATTCTAAAATGAGCTACAATAATTCTATGGTACTAACATCTCCCTCACTACCAATATAATTGTTTCACAAATTTAATGTATGATTGTGAGCTTATGTGACATACCTGCAATGCAGGGAATTGCTAGTAACCAGGGTTATATGGACAATCTGTATTAAAGCACAAACCTATCTCATGCTAATACCAAGCCACAGAAAATTTCTTCCTCTGAAAATTAAGTTACAAAATTCTTGTAAATTGTACAAAGTGATAGGGTTTAAACAGATGACCACTTACATTCAATACAAATACCTTGCAACTATACTACCAAGCCAGCACCTTTCTTTCTCCCTTCGTCTAATTAGGAAGAACACAGTAATCTCCATTTTAGTATGCCAAAGGACACAGCACATCTCGGAGAGGTGCAGATTGAGATAAGGTCTATTCCACCTACACCAGGAGACAGGGAGTAACCAATATAGGTTAACACAGAGCAATCTTTGGAAAAAATCTCTAAGCATGCTGACAAGAAAATGACTTTTGCCTGAGGCAAGCAGGTGGTTTGTGGGATCTCCCCAATCACTTCTTCACCTCTCCATATTTTCCTGTGAAAATATGTCTGATCAGAAAATTTTCTGATGTCTCCTCCGTCAGAACAGCTGTACACAACAGGAGACTGGTTTAGAAATTCAAGGCATATCAAATGAGAGCAGCAAGGCCATGCTGATTTGGTGAGTACTGCATCTATCTTAGCGCCATGCAAATTCACAAAATAGGTCATGATCTAACCCAGGTTACACAGGTTTCTACAGACTCAAAATCAGGCAGAAGAATCACAAGGCAGAAAGCCCACAGGAGGGAAAGGTGCAGCATGACGCAGTGCTACTGCCAAGGAAAACCAGAAGGTACCAGAGGATAGATTTTCTTCACTACAAATATGTTGGTCTTCTTCGGTAACAAAAAAGTAAATAAAATTTATTTTTGTTTACCACAAAAGGCTTGTATTGAACCAAAAATGAATGAAAAACATTATTAATGGTTCAGTGGGGTGGCATTCATCTGATAGGAACTGTAAGTGCACTTGTAAGCAGGCTTTATTCATCCCAGTACTCACCAGGCTACTCGTACAAAGCCATGCAGCCACTGTGTCTTTCCTGGAAAGCTGTAAGGCTTTCTCTTGCCCTCGGTGGCAGGCAGGCAGCATGGCCTCCTCCAGAGCACTCCTGAGCTCCCCTCCCCAGCAGCCATGTGAATTCAGTTAGCACAGGGAGGACCAGAAGACCATCTCCTTGTACAAGAAAACTCTCCTGCCACCCTCTCTGAGACATTACCATGTAGCACAGGTTCCTTCAAAGGCACTTAATAAGAACACATTAATCTCGTTTACGTCACCAGCAATTACTAAGATTTAGATGGCAGCACTTGAGCACAGACACCAAAGTGCGTCCACTGTTCACACCTCGGAAGGACAATGCCCTGTGGGGTAATCTCTATCTGCACACCCACACCCTCACCCTGGGTTTTGGGTGTCCGTGCCCAGGTGCTGGCAGCGGGGGCTGTAGGAGGGGCTCTCTGAGGAGAGTCCAGGGCTGCCCCGTGTTGGACAGGGCCAGTTCCAGCCGGTTCTGCAGCCGCCCCAGCGCCGGGCACAGCTGAGCCCATCAGCAACGCTGGGGGCGCCTCTGTGGAAATGTATTTGAGAAAGGGCAAAACGCTGCCCGGCAGTGAGGGGAAAGTGTGAGGAAAAATGTGAGGAAAAGTTAGAGGCAAAGTGTGACGAACAGCCCTGCGAGCACCCCACCTTAGGAGGGCGGGAGGCGAGCTTTGTGGCCCTCCTTTGCCCTCCTGACTGCACCCCCTGGAGCCCCACTGAAACCAGAGGTAAGATGACACCAGAGAGGAGACAAATGAGTCTTGCAAATGTAACAGAGCAGCAGGCTCCATTTTACTGGGGAAGAAGGGAGACAAAACTTCTCCTCTCCCTCTGACAGGAGCTGACGCCTGGCATGACACTATTGCAGGTCCTCTGCCTGGTCCTGCCGCCTTCCACCACAGCTGCTGCCAGCCACGGGGACACTGCCAGTCCAGACATATGGACAGAGCGCTGGTGACATTCAAACCCATCTCTTATATGGTAAGCTCCCTAAATTGTCACACTCTTCAATTTCCGCATCTTTCTGAAAGTAATGCATCCAAGAAGCAGACAAATGAGCACATCTTAATTTAAGATCACCAAATAATTTAGTAAGTAATCACGAATACCTAAGGAAAGAAAAAGCAGTGCCCAAGCAAATTCCAGCACTCAAACACACCGAGTACTGTATTACACCACACATCACACCCCAGCAGTAAGAAAAAAAATGACAAAATCCAGATTCAAAGGACTTTGCGACAGTGTCTGTGAGTACAGCTAAATAAATAATTCTGCTAATCAAACACTTTTAGCATACTCACTCCCCTAGAACTATTTGCAGAGCTCTGAACTGCTTGGGTGCTGGTCAAATGGTTTTGAACACACAAAAACCAATCTTTTTTTTTTTTTTTCTTTCATTTTTCCAAAATGCTTAAGAGATTATGTTAATATTTAATAAACTACACCTAAGACTCAGTAATATACCACTCATCTTTTGCATTATATGGCACCATTTTTATTGTGCATGCAATATTTTTAATTTACTTTTTCATTAAAAATGGCAATTGATATTATACATTATTACAACAGAGGAAATATTCACTATTTTTCCTTCATGCAAATGAGATTTCTAAGTATTAAAGAAATTTGAAATTTCTTTATAGATTTCTGATTACTAGTAGTATTCATTGCCATTGAATTGTATGGAGAACAAAAAAGGAAGAAACCAATTCACCCTATTGAACATGTCCATAAATCTACTATATTGAAATTAAATTCAAGCTGTAAAACACAAATATATTTCGCTTCAGGGAAAAAAAAACCCCGGGAGGCTGAGAAGCAGGATGAAATTTTTAAAAATCATGTAAGAAAAGAAGTGATAATGAAATGAATAAAAACATAATAATAATAAGCATACTGGCCTGTACTCATTGACACAGGGAATACCTTAAATCTGCACAGAACTGCATGGGTCATGATATAGTTCCCATCTATACAGACTATACTTGGGAAATTGGGATGCCAAGGGAAAGTAGGGCGCTTATTGGGAGGACATGAAGACAGAGCAGGCAGTTAAACCGCACAGTCACCCCATGAAGAAAGGTGGAACTGGGGGTTCCAATTTCAATTTTGTAGCAGGATCCCAAGACTTAAACAAGGAAAGTGGTGCAAAGCAGATTTTGCCTCTTGAACCGCTCTAAGCTCACTGAATCCCAAAAGAGATGGACACCAGGAAAATGTGTAAACATGTGAGTCTCATGCAGTTAGGTATTTTTGGTATTTCTGGGGTGGCAATACTGCCTTCAACTACAGATTCTTATTTAATACACCGATTGCCAAACATATTGGGCTTTGATTTATCAGAGATGATCTCACAATTCTGCTGGGGTGGGTTCTTGTGCTGTGGGTGTTACAGTTGACACAATGAAATTGCATTTGCATCTGAATCATCCACATTTAAAGTATTTTTTGCGGCTCCGCTTCCCTAGGTTGTGTCTCTAAACAAGAGCAGTTCCAAGTGTAAAGTTTGGTTTGGATATCTCTGAAGTTCAGAGCTGCCCTGAACATTTAGATTCAAGACAGCTAACATTTGCCTAATATATCTTGATAAAATGTTTTAGTAAACTCAAATTCAAGTTTTTGTAAAGGTCTATTGGCCTTTGTGTTGGTCCATTCCTATTTTCAAGGCCCAGCCCATTCACTTGTTTTTCATGTGCAGTTCAGACACCAAAGTAGACTGATAACAGTTTCTGACTTTCAACACAGTGTTGCTTTAAAAAAAAAAAAAAAAAAGAAAAGGGCAATTTTAATTTTAAAATGCAATCTATCATTTGTGTAGAACTGGCAACAGCATGGATGTAAAGCTAAAAGAAAATGATCAGACCACATAAACTTAATAATGTGGTGCTAGCAAGAACATTTAATTGATTTACAGTGCAGCTCAATATATAATCACTATGCTATGAGTAAAGCTATAAGGTAGCCCATCAGTTCTTAGTGGACTTCCTCAAGAGCTTCATTCACAAGCCTATTAATTAGCTTGGGTCCTTCAGTGGCCACCATTCAGATTTAAATCACTTGTTTCCCATTATGCTGTGTACTATACACTGCAGGCCCATAAAATCAGGTATTAATACTTCTATCAGCAGGGCTTCTGGAAGTCAACTTTAATTATTATAGGTGAAATCTTCCTAATCCTTGAAACCAAAAGCAATTAAAATACAATGTAGTAGTAATTCAGGGATAGTGTTAAACACTGGAGTATGTTATGGTCAAATACCATAAAGTTTATTCCTCTTAGTAGGAAAGAACATTTAAGATTTTAGGAATTTAATATTTTTAAAAATGCCAGAAAATGACATGTTTTTTCAAGCAAATTCAGACAGTGAATTGATAAATTTAAGAGCCTTTCAAGTTCTTTAAATGCTGCATTCTTCATCATATACCTTCTAGACTTCGTGATTCAGTTCACATGAAAAATAAGCCAGCACAGGGCTAAAACTCACAGGCATCTTTGCTAAGTGTGTTACATGCACAAAATAATTATATAAAATTATATTTAATTATTTTTAATATTTAGTTGTTCATTGAAATTGAATACTTCCATATAAAATGAATTATTGCATTACTTAATGCCATGTTCCTCACTTATATTTGAGCATGGCTTTGATTTACATTGCAAACTAAGATCTACAGATTGTCAAAGTCAGCTTCAACAAATAAAAAAAAGCAGACAGGACAGGATTAAACAATAATATACCAGTCATAAATCAAATGCTCTCTACACTCCTGTGAAACATAAACAGCTGTTTCCTGGGTTTTTAAAAACATACTATGATTTAAAGCTCCTTAACAATTTGACAAAATAATTTTATAGCACTTTAAAATATTGCCTGCAAATGAATCTGACAAGCAATGAAGAAAAAATATGTTCTCAGTACCATTTCAAATCATATTTGTTGTGCCACACAAACAACAAAATTTAGAATTTCACTTTTAAACTAGAGCTACATCATCATCTGTGACTTGTGATACCTAAAAGAATACCAAAGAACAGCAATCTTTCAGACTCGCATCCAGCTCTGACTGAGGTTCACATTTTTTTCACTCACATTCCCTTGTCTAGTGTTTAGCTGTTACTTATTTTTTCAGTGAAAACACTACCACAATAGCAAAATCCCCCTTTTCATCAGCCATGCTAACCAAAAAATATTAAAAATCAACAACATGGAATCCCATACCTCCAATACACATACAATAGCTTGTGTAGGGATTCAACCTTGCAAATTATCCATCAGATTAGGATTTAGAAAAAAATTAATAATTGATGTTGTTAATAAGAACTTCCTTATTACACTACATAAGATAGAAAAATATAAACAAACATCTCCAATGGTTTACATTATGGTATAAACCTTCCAACAGTCAGAGTTAAAATTGAAACTGAAGCAAACAGGCACTGTCAAGCTACCCCACTTGGCTATTACTAGACTTCTTGCACTGTCCTGTGAAGCAGCTGGTGCTTGCTGCTCTTGGGGCAAGGACATTGCCCCTCCACTACCATTGTTCTGATTGCCTCCCATTCTATATTCTTTAAATCTATCTTACTGGGGAATGGTATGCAACAGCTAGAGAAATAATTTAATTTTATCACTTACATGAAAACAGAATTTTTATCACTTAACTAAAAACTGGATTTCAGTTGCAGTGAAAACAACAATTCATTGAGTCAGCACTGTGGTAAAGAGAGTAAACCTTACAGATGAGAGGGAGGAAAATGCTTATTGCAATACCTCTGACTTATAGAGGCTGTATTGCATTAAAACACACTGCTGAGTAGCATTTAGGAAACGCTAAAGAGAGACAAATTGAAAGAGATAAAAATCCATATCCTGTTATCCACATATCTGTTATCCACAGATAACTCTCTATCACAGTGTGGCAGGTTTGGGGCCAAAGGCAGAACTGTTAAAGATACTTTGAAGATTACACCAGATTTTGAGATTCCAAAATTAAAACACTTCACAGTACTGACTACCATGAAAAGTTTGGTTACATTTTGCAAACCATGTATAATAAAGCTTTGTAAATTAATGTATAGAAGTACATTATCCTCCTTAAAGTCAATGAAAAGCTGTTGAGAAAAGCCTGACAGTTTCATTCTACCTACAGCATTATTAAGCAAAACACTTAGCAGATGTAGTAAATAAAAACCACATTTCAGTAGCTGACAAACCTCCCTTACACTGTGTACTAGTGCCACAGCTTTGTCCGCGTACATATTTTTTTGGTTTCTTTCACGTGTAATTGTAGTTCCTGTTCACTAAGAGCTTTGAAAATCTCTGGGAGTCTTAGAAAGCATAAAGTTATTAACTGGGTTGTCATGTCAGGATTGAGACTGAAGGGTAACTCCATCTTTCCGTATGCCATGTCCTATAATAGAAATATGCAATTCTCTATTTCAGTAATTGCTTTGTTCAGGGACGTTGAAGAACAGTTGTATTGAATATGCATCTATTTACAATATGTCAGTCAAAGCCTCCAAATATAATAACATTAAGCTCCAGCAAGATTCTCACAGGGCAATACTTCTTAGTAAACACTCATGGATGGATTTTGGAGGCTGTTTCTCTTTGCAATAAAGAGCCAAGGCTATATATATTATCACTGTTCACAAGTAAGGTCTAGGACAGCTGATGTTCCTTTTTAGGTGACTGCATGAGCTCTATTTCAGAGCTTTGAAGAAAAAGCCACAGACCTTGAATTAGCTCACATAATCATTTTGACACTGCTGAAATCTATATAACACTGCCGAGATATTTCACTTGTCCTGTTCAGGTGGAAGAATCCTGAAGCCTGGAGTAGTTCATATACCATTTCACATGCTTTCCATCATCACCTTCCACCTTCAGCAAAATAATTTACTGTCTTTCACTCTAAAGGTTTATTAATTTGATCAAGGGCAAAGGAAAGGTAGTATGTTCC
Source organism: Gymnogyps californianus (assembly GCF_018139145.2). Classification (NCBI taxonomy): domain Eukaryota; kingdom Metazoa; phylum Chordata; class Aves; order Accipitriformes; family Cathartidae; genus Gymnogyps; species Gymnogyps californianus. Next base: position 14,229,424 of record NC_059482.1, read on the forward strand.
ACCAGTTAATAAAGTTTATAAAGCACTAGGGGATCTACTTGGATGAGAATCATCACAGAAATGCAAGACTTAATCAGACCAAAAACAGCTGCTAATGCCAGAGAGATGTAAAACTCATTTAGAAATTAGAAGGGGTGGCTGAGCAAGCAGACAAAATTGAGAAGTTCTATTATGAGACACAGGTGCAAAGACTTTTAACCTAAGTTAAGGTTACGCTTTTAAGGCTTAAAAAGAAAGTACTGTGAAATGCACCTGAGGTGAGTAGTTGAAAGGATACTGAGACACAATGGATGTGCTGATCATAAGAATTTACAAATGAGGGAGTAGGAGGTTCCAGCAGAGGAAAAATATTTAAAAAAAAAAAAAAAATGTTTAAACACTGAAGCTCTATCAACATTATAAGCTAGGAATTACAATAGAAGTGACAAAATTAGAGAGCTTTAGAACACCACTGTATAATGCAACGATGATTGAAAGAGTAACCTGCAAGCCAGTCTGAGCAGACGCATCAGAGGTATGGTTGTGTGTTCAGAATGGTTCTGGACTACTAGTCACATGCAGACTTAATAACAACATATCCATATGTATAACAGCATTCATTTGTCAATAATGCACTAGTATTCAAAAGGAGCAAATGAATGAAAACACTAACTTTACTGCACTTCAAGATAACTCCACTGGGTTAGGTGGGGGGTTTTTTGTAAATAAATTGGGTGATGTAACAAGTGTTATTGCAGTGCCATCTAGTGCGAACGAGGCGTTTGAATGAAGATGGCAGATGGGTGAAATCTCTGCAGCCCACAGCACCACCACTGCCTGCCCAGGAAGGGGAAAGCCTCTTCACTGGGGCCATGGTAGCTAGAGGCCATCCTGCTTCTTGCTAGGAGTGAGGGGATCTGGCTCAGACAGCAATTAGAAAAATATTTCCATTCTTGCTTTTGGGTGAATTGTCACTCTGACTATCAGTGTCACACATTTAGCATTTTTAATTATCTGGACTATGTGCTGGGCTACTTTTCTCCATCATAGTCGCTTGCTCCTCCCTCAGTCACACAACTGAGAAGAGCTTTGTGCTGACAAACAGAAAATGCTCTGAACGTGAGAAAATATAACTCTGATTTACCTGAATGAGAAAAGGCTATCATCAGCTTAACAAGTAATAGTCTGTGAAATACTCGCAACAATTCCCAGTTCATACAGACTGGTACTTGGGCTCTGGCCAGCTTTGTACCTGCAAATGCTCACAGATATAGGAAGCCTGTTTCTCTCATGATACCTTAAATATTGATGAGGTGGTCGATGCATCAGGTGACAAGCTGAGAACAACAATAAGAGAAACAGTGGTTAACTGTGAGTGTTGCATCCGTTAAATTCTAAAGTGAACCTCTTAGGCATACCCCATGGGAGTTTTGCAAATTCTTTGAGGAGGAGATACAAATTCCAGCTGCTCACAAAGCAAGCCTGGTTAGTTACTGCGCATGCAGGTGACCTTGGGGCATCTCAATCAGATCCACAGGGGAACTTCATGAAGGAAGAACCGCTCCAAAATGCTGGCTTCGTTACAGAATCTTCTATTCCATCTTTTGTAAAGACAGATTTGGGTCCAAAATGAGAATGTCTGTTCATATCTTTGCCATGCAAATGACAAATACTCATTAAATTCACAGTAGCTTCCATGTGAACCCTGGAGACAAAGTAGTTCTAAGGCACAGCTGCCATAGAAGTTTCAGAGCAGTTTTGTTCATTTAACTTCCTTCAAAATTATACAGTCTTGTATAAATTTTGTAGGCAATACAGAAAAGCGTACTTCCTATAAAAATTCTGAGAGAACTGCTTTGTGACACATGGGCTGTCCCTGCTGCTTCACAGGGAAGGGCACCCAAAACGCATGTCTTGAGCAAGTACAGGAAGTGCAATTCCACTAAGAGTGCAATGAAAACACCTCCTAGCAGGACTGTATGAACAAGCTTCACTCTCTTGCTATACCCACTGCTGCTCACTTTTTGATGTCAGAGCTCTGCAGCCTGAGAGATACAGGCAATGAATCAAACCTGCTTTACACGAAATGAGAAAATTCCTCTTGAAATCACAAACCACAAATCAGGAGCAGTACACTTGTCTCCTCTCGTGCCTACACACAAACATGCACCCATACACGTCCACTTTATTTTATAAGAGAAGTAAATGATACAATTACTACCTGCCTAACAATCACAATGCATGCAGAAATGTTTTCTATATTGCTTTACTTCCTTAAGGTCTTTCATGGAATGATCATTCATAAAAATAACATATCACCCCAACATGGTTTTGTTGGATGGTCTCAATGTCCAAAAGCCAAAATAAAAAGAGAAGACATGTTTGTTTGGATCTCTCTGATCCTGAGCTGGCCAGAAACTTGCTTTAGGCCCTGCTCAAACTACACTTGAAACTATCCTTCCTGGACGCAGGGAAGAAATCCAGCATTTTTGTTCTTCCCTAGCTCCTTCCACTTAGAGATGCTGTATACAGAGGTCCCACATAAATCCCAAACCCTTTGTTTTGCCATTTATGGTTCCCTAGAGTCATATTACAATAGCTTTGATTAAAATACAAACCAAGTGAGTAATTGCAGGCTTTTTAATTTTAAAGTGTCAGTTTGTCATTGTAATGGATATGTTGGAACATGAAAGTCTCTTAATGAATTAAAGGAAATGCATATTTAGAAGGACTTAAAACTGCCCATGACCAGCAACCTCATACACTCACACAAAAATCAGAGAGGGAGAACAACTTTTCTTGTCGGTGATACAAACCCCAAATAAAAATGATGAACTGTATGTCCTCCTGACTGCAGCTCTCAAAGTGCCCTGTGGCTTCACTGAATATCATTAGGCAGAAATCTTGCACACTTATTTTGAACAGGCCCTTCCATCTATATGTATCCATAATGCTGGAAAAAAGTTATTTTTACAACAGAGTTAAATAGAAAATAAAAAGGAAATCACTCAGTTAATATTGTTTGTCCCCGCCAATCTGTAACATCTCATCTTAAAAGAAGTAATACTTACATTTCAGGGATGTTTGTTTCCAGGAAGCAGATGCTTGTTTTCCCTTCTGCATGTTGTTCATTATTCAGTGTGTGTTTCACAACAGACACAGTGAGAAGCATATTGTAGTGGAAGTGCTGGAATACCATTTTTATTGTGAAGATCTAATGAGTAGATCTAATCGCTCTTGGACTACCCCTCTCATAAGCAGAATAAACCCAAGTATCGTTAAGGAAACTGATAAATTTTTCCTGATGCACACTCCAAACATGTAGGAAATCCATTTTGACAGCTGTTGTAAATAGCAAAATACAGTGTTGAATATTTTCTGTTATTTAAAGGACAGCAGAGTAAAATAATCATTAGGGATGTGCACACATATTACAAAAGTAATATTGGCTGGTAGAGAGCATTTCATAACGGAAGGACCTGCTCCCATTCCATCTCTGCTACCAATCTTTTAAAGCAACAATAGGGAACAGCAGAACTACAATGTCACTGCTGCAGTCATGCCACAGAGTATTTATGCATCATTGTCAATACCGCTAGCTATTATTCTTCAAATAACATGTACTAGATTAAACTGAATTGTAAAATAGAACACCACTTTTTCCTTCCACTTTATGCATGAAAATTACATACACATGTGTGCACACAGAGTGGCAAATGCAGAAATGAATGCAAATTTTATCCCTTTCAGGGAAGGCATTTCTGGGCATTGGAAAAGGAACAGAGCTTTTAAAAAAAAAAAAAAAAAAAAAAAGAGAGAGAGAAGAAGAAGAAGAAAAAAGACCAGAAACAAAATATGTTTTCCCACATATTCCAGAGCTACCAAGACAGGAGTAGAGCTTTCTTCATGGCCCATTGCTCCCCTCCCAGTGTCTCTTGGTGTATGCACATGACTTGTAAAGATTTCTGGGTTTGGTGGTCTCTGCTTTCCATGGCAAAGCAATTTCTCCAGCTGAAAAAAGCAGAAGATAACACCACACTAAGCTGTTTAATGCAGCTGTAACTCTTGCTTAGACTTCCTTGGCAATTTGCCAGGTTGTGCTGTCAGAATGACTCAATTTTTTTGCTGATTTTTAACTTAAATCCTCAGACGTGACAAGCACCTGCAATTTGTAATGATTAGAAAGTGGGAAGTATTCAGTAACTCTTCTATTCCAGCCCTGAGATCATAAGCTTACTCCACACTCTAAAGATTTTAATAGCTTTTCCTTAGCATTTATGCATCAGCCTTTTAGGAAAGCATTTTCCATTTCTGAGAGATGCACCTCTGGCTGGACCTAGGCAAACAGAGTGGCAGGGCAGGGTGGCACTGGATTTAGAAATGGGAAATACACATTTATACTCTGCATCTTCTTTCCACAGGGCTCCTCCCAACCCTACTAAGCATACTGCAAGATGATGACATTCTGCTACATTCTACCCACATCCCAAACCCTTCTTTTTGGATTTGCAGCTCTTTAATAGTGTCAACACCACTCCACTGTAGCCCCCAAGTTTTACTGAAATTGCTATTTACTCACATTGATGACTACATCGAATAAGACTTCAATTCAGCAAACACTTGTGCACCCACTTGATTTGAAGTATGCACATGGTCCAATTGACTTCAGTGAAGTAAAGCATATGGATAAGTGCAGGGTGAGGACTAAGACTGAACGCAAAGTATGTTTACTGGATACTGCCATACAATCATACTTAGTATTGCTTTACTTATGGTGACTAAACTTAACTAGATTTTTGTCCACAGGAACATCCACATCCACACCTCTTACACCAATTACTCTGAGCAAAACTATTAAATACAGTGTCTGTTAAAATGATCCCTTCACAACCACTAATTTCATAACTCTTGCAAAAATATCCCAGTCCCGCAATCACTTTTATTTGGCAAACAATTTCTAATACATAAAGGAAATAAATATACTTTAACAAATTTACCTCCCTTCACTTGCATATGTTTTTTTGCTAAAAATCAGCCCTTTTCCCAAAACCAGTATGTGTTTGATAAGCATAAATTGACTCTGCTTCCATTTTTTAGCAGAGGGATGTATGTTAAGAAATAAAGATGCAAGCAATTGTTCCTCTTGCTTGCTATTCATTGCTCAAATACTGAAAGTCTCTTTATGAATAGCATGAATTGATGTTCTTGTCAGTAGCAGTGGTATTTACAGAATGTATGTTACATTAAAGAGGAAATTGAAAGTAAAGATGTGATTCCACTAAGAGAGACATTGAAACATGCAGACTATCTCACCCTTGCAAAGTCTGCTCACCTTTTGTCAAGATGTTTTGCTTAGTATTCATAAACCTTTTGTATTTGATGTTGACTATTTAAATCAGTTATTATCTGTCAAAGTGGGTCTCTGCAAACATCTGTGAGATCAGAAAGAAATAAACAGCAAGTTGTTATAAAGCATAACAAAACCCTGGGATTTTTCATAAGCTACAGAAAGTTTCCACCATTCAGCTAAGGATGTTCCTTGTGGGAAACACAGAGAAAATGTTCTGAAAGTGAAATACAGAACTAAAACAGCTAGTCTAATTCACTAAAGTCTTTCAGTGTACCTAAGGAACTACTATAGGCTCCATTAGCATAGCAGCTTAGTGCCAAATGCCATCATTAAAATTGACGTAGAGCTGATCATAGTGCACACTACAAAGGTCCCATCAATACCAGTGAGCACAAGAGGAAATCTCATCTGAATAAATGTATCTCCACGATTTTCAAGCTGGTGGAACTATGGTGGTTAATTCCTTCCCAATATTCTTTAAAAAAAAAAAAAAAAAAAAAGAGTTCATTTTCCTTAAAGTAATTCCTGAACTCATGAAAGGAGAAGAATGATGCATTCAGCACATAGTTCTTAGGGTGCATAGAAAATGATCACATTTTATTATTTACTTGGAGGTCAATAAACACTTCTAGTTTTACACCCCCACAGCTACTGAAAGTACAACCAAAACTCACAACTCATAAAATCCAAATTACATTTCCTTTTCTCCATACACAGAAGCACAAAGCACCAAAACATACCACAAAAAAACAGCTGGAATCTAGCTTTCTTTACATTATCCAAAACATCTTTTTGAGGTGCTCTTTGACCAAGGGAACACGGGAGAGAATTCCAGAGCCAGACACCTCAGAGCAGTGTATTTTGTCAGCAGTGCCCTCTCCACTCTCAAGGAGAAACCAACACCCTTCCCAAAGGAAGGAGGGAATCAGTTAGTTCAGGAGATTGCTGAGGAGCCTTGCACAGACTCACCATAGAGAAAAAGAAGTGTAAAATAGGCCCTTTTAAACATATATTTTGAAATTATGGACTTGCTGACACAGACCACTTAACAGAATTTACACAGTAGATGTTAACAAAATACATCTCTGGGTAACCAACTCCCTCCACCCCAAAATACCTAAGTAACAGAGTATAATCAGTAAAAGAAATGAATTAGGGAAAAAAAACAAAAACCAAAACAAACAAAAACAAAACCAACCAACCAACCAAAACTCAAACCAAAAAAAACCAACAAAAAAAACCCAAAAGAACAAAACAGGACACCGGAGAAAGAGAGAAGGTGTAGTTATTATTTTACCACACTGTATTTCATCCCAAAAAAGCTATTTCGAAGGACTGCTGCAAATTTAAAAAAAACCCCAACCTAATGATGCTGAATATATGCAGCAGGGGCCATGCACAAATGGAGAGATGATGCCTTTAACAGGTTTTTCTGTTATGGTTACATTCAAAGCAGACAATTATGCAAATAAAAAGAAGGAAAACTCTGTAGAGGAAAATACTTCTCTTTCACAGGAATGAAAATGAAAACAGTATTAATCATATGGCTCTGGAGAATTTGGTATTAAGCACTACTACTGACAAAAGATAAAAAACAATAATTCAAATGCATTTCAAGTGTCATAATACATCCATTAATATTCTTTTCTCTCAAATTTTACATTTCCCATTTCTTTCCTCAATGAAATGGGAAAATGGCTTATGAGGAGGGATGGAAGGCAAAGAAAGCAAATCAAATGGAATAGCAACAGGTAGGTAAAAAGCAAGCCATGCTTCAAGCCAAGACAGCTTCTTGAATGGATTTATATTATTGAATAACTGAAGTACTGTGCCATGATTTTGGATAGATTTGCTGAGGAGTATACTCCCAAAGCCAAATGGAAAATGCACAGTTACCCAGAAAATATCATAAGAAATTGTCCTAATTTGTCCATAATAATGAAGTTATCACGCTACAAATGCAAAAATTTGTATTTTTCAATGAAAACACACTTTTTTCTTTTCTTTTTTTTTTTTTAAGTATGCCTCAAAACTTCATACTTTTCAGCAGACAGTTTCCAAAATTGGCACTGGCAGGCTCATACATCTCATGGCAATACTTGGTAAACCGGACTGATGCCTAAGACACACTCCCTTTTGGTTGAGAAAAAGAACATAATTTTCTTCTAACTGGACAGCGAAACGATGCACAAGTCAAATGGTAGGATACCTGCAGTCAGTGCAAGAAACAAGAGAGCAACAGTAGAAAAATCATGCTACTTTTTTAATAATAAATCTGAAATGGAGGCTCAAACTGCCCTTAACTAGAGGGTTAATTACAATATCATCCAGAGGTGAAGGTTCAAACCCCCTTTTGTATGAAATGGTTGACAAATATACTCCAGTAAAAATGCTGTTCTGTTCCTACCAGCACTTCTGACAATGCTGTTATGGAATTCTACCTTTTTCCTCCTCAGTTCCTCAAGCAAGGTGTTCTGTCTCAAAATCAAGACAGGTATCTATACATATTCTCTCTCGCCATCAGCCCTGCCGATACACCTAGACATGTGCATCAGTAGCATTCATTCTGCACACCGAATCCGGCCCTTGTTCACATCTCGTCTTCAAATTGTGCACTCATTACTCCTCCGATACCTTATCCCTTTCGCTGTACCCATATCGATACATGTGACTGAACCTATTTTCTCCTTCATACACTGCTCTTCAAGTTACACTGTAAATTGGAACAGTTTGTTTATATAGCCATCTCCCTTTCATATGCTGCTCGCTGGCCCTTATATTTCAATAAACTACTTATCCAACAGAAATGGTACAATGGCCTTTCTCAAAACTTACCTGAAATCCCCAATGACCAGAAATCTGTACAGCGACATGTATTTGGAAAAGAGGTTTTCCAGGACTTTTCATACAGCCCAAGTAAAAATTGGACATTGTCCAAGAACAGTTCTTGCAACAGAGAACACAACCACTAATTTAGGAATGTGTTTTTGTTTTATCAAACCCAATATCTGCTTTATAAAAATATGATTCCCCTCCTACCAAGCTGCTGACCGACATATTCTGTTTCTTTTCACTGAAACTTAGTATCATGCTGTGTTTTCATGTTGAGATGAAAATTGGAAAATAGGTATACAGGTTTATTCTGTCATCTTGACAATCTTTTTTTCTTGTGATATTTTAATCCACTTTCCATACTTCCAACATTAACAACTTCTGACAAACTTTTCTTTACCCATGAAGATAACATCCTCATAAATGACCTTACACTATGTCTGAGGCTTGGAACATGAATTTATTTCCTTTCATCACTTTGTACTAAAAAGGAAGAAAATGAACCATTATTAAAAAGGGCTTTCCTCCCCTCCTTTTTAATTCTCCTTAGGAATAACAGTTTCTTTCCCTTTTATCTTTTCATTCGGAACTACAGGTACAGTCCTATTATATCACTTGCTGATGCCTTTAAGCATAATATTTCAGCTCAAATGCATTCCTTAAATCAATGAAAATGAATTAAATTAGTACCTGCAGGCAGAATAAATTAAATAAAATGTACAATAATACAATTCTTACACATTTTTCTCTGTGCAAAAACATTAATATTCTGTGCCTGACATTCAAATAAACAATTTATCTGACTAAAATGAAATATCCATATTTTCAATTTTTTTTACTAACATTTAAGATTTTTTTGAATTACAGTATTCCAAGAGAAAATATAATAATCTATTTTCCCACAGAGAAAAGGAAGGCAGAGGATTCTCATTTACATTTTAAAGAATTGTACCACTTACAAAAAATACTGGTTTTCTAGGACTGAAAAGTTAATTTCTTTCTTTACCCACAGGACATTTTTAGTAGCAAAAAGTTTGTACACATCCTGGTCTCTGCCTGAAACATGATTAAGGATTTGAATTTCTGATAAATAGAGTTATCCAGAAGAAGCAAGGCAGAGCACACATACACATTTAAAATGAGACACTGAATATTGAGTAACATTGTCATCTGCAATTATTCTAGATAAAATTGGGATTTGCATCAGTTCTTATTGTTGTGTTCAGCATCACCTCCAACATCCTTGCTTACAGATTCTGAACTATGTGTTATGAACTTCTCAGTTGACCCACAACAACAAAAAAAGCATCTTGATTCAGAATAAAGGTCAAACTGCATTAGAAATTCCTTAGTCAGATAAATAAATTGTGAAAATGAACTTTTTCATTTTCAGTAGTCCCAAGGGATACTCCACTGTTCCCTCTTTCTTCCTCCAAATTATCTAAAGGGAAAGGGGTTTATGCATCTCCCAGAATTCATTTTTCCTTGGAAAGACAGAGAATACAGAACAAAAATAAGAAAAGCTTTCAGACTTGCTTTCCTTTGCTCCTTTCTGCCTGAAGTCTACCTAATTGCCTTATTTAGCCCCAGCCTCTAAGCACCTCATGATTTTTCATGTATTAACAAGGCACATTCCTGATGAGGCACGGAGGCAAAGCAATTTGCCCAAGCTGCCCATGGATTTCTCAAACTTCAGCCTAATGTCATAGCCAACAGGCCATCCCCTGGCTTTGCAATAACTAAGAACCCAGAACGTTTTTCAAATGTTCATTTTAAGTTTCATTTTAGCATGGCTAATGTTGCCTACAAGAGGACTTATCCTATGCGAGAGTGCGAGGAATCTTTTGCTGACAAACTCAGTTGATGACAGCTCTCCAGAGTCCACCGATAATACGTCTGTGGACAGCCAGAGACTCCCTGCTGGGTATCAATGCACAGCATTCATCACCCTGCTGCCAAACAGGGCCTGGTGTAGTGAAAGAAATCAGAAACTACATCCTGGCCAAAATGAAATCAATGGCAAACACCTGTTCACTGGCAGGCCCCCGACTAAACCTCACACCTGGAAGACCTTCCTTTTGAATAGAAAAAAGACAGTGTTTGTGGTAAGCTATTTTTTAAATTTTGGTGGTGGTACTCTTTTCAAAGACCTGTGGAAGCATCTACTAATTTCAGATGATGTCACATACAGAAAGTGAGCACACTTTTTTCCCCTAGGATTTGAAACAGACTAAAAAGAAAAATTATTTCCTCTTATTTTTTAATTAGAATTGCCTGCCCCCCAGCAGGTGGAAGGACACTGCCTGCAGGAGCTTTTTTGTTGGCTAAAAACTTGGTTTATATAATCAGCATGGTAATTAGTGAGCTCTTTGCTATTAAAAGGAACTCATTACTGCTATATTTTGCTGATTGATCCATACTCATGAAGCAATTTAAAAATGTAAAAAGCATTTTGTGAACCACTTAAAATAAAATCTTCAGTATGAATATTGAGAAAATGTAACTGACAGTTGTCTTTGACTAAACTCCAATCTATAATTCTCTAGCAGTTCAAGCAAATCTATGTGGAACTGGAAAATGAAAATAATTACCTTAAGTCATATATTGTTCTCTGCTACTTGTCAGATTTCCTTTGCAAGGGATGGGGCCTGTTAGATCAAGTAAATACTCACCTCAGATTCTGTGACACTTTCACAGGTGATCTTGCAATCAGATAAAGCAACCAAGTTCCTACACAAGTAGTTGTAGAGTCATTGGATTCCCCTGGATGATGCCACAACTTGCAGCCATGCTGCTCTTTTCCCTGAGGGCTCCCAGGAGGCTTGCCATGTCCATGAAATCCTATTAGTCACATGGAGAGATAGCCTTCTGAGAAGCAGCTTGAAAAGAAAATCACCTTTACTCAAAATTAATGATTAGCATGGATCTGAAACAGTTATAGAATGAGTTACTTTCAACTTTGTCCTCTCTGCCAAATTTTCTCATGCTTCAAAAAGAATTGATAAATTATCCAACAATTTCTAATATTGAAATGTAAGAAGGAGGGAAAAGAATGAGGGAGAGATGACAAGAGGGTGGACACATGTCAACTGTTCAAAGGATTTCCATTATTCAGGAAAATCTCAAGTGAAATTCTGCCTCCAATGAAGTCAACATACAATTCAGTGAGCTCAAAAGTGCCAGTATTTCAGCCTTGACCTACTGCTTTGGACTCCATCCCCTAGTGCTTCTAATAAGCAGTCTGTTCCTTTCCCCCTGACCAGCTCAGGTGCCACTTCATTTCCAAGCTAGCTGTGGCTCTGAGGTTGACCCCATTCTTTTAGGCATAAAAAAAAAAAAAAAAAAGGGTTCTTCCATCGCCACGGCAATCCAATCTGGTATTTACAGGCTCCACTACAGCGCCAAATACTTTTACAAACTGAAAGGACATCACTAGTAACTAAATGAATACTTTTTTTGACAGGGATCATAAGTAACTATGGCTGGCCCAATTCACCCGCTATTAAATTAAAAAGCAGACTTCGGTGAGAGCTGGGTCAGGCCCTAAAATCATGCAGCATGGTCACACAGTACTTACAATGGGAAGGGAATATGGATTTCAGCTCAGACATTCATGAGAATCAAGGTAGGTCACTGTCCTGGAGGGCACGAGGACAACCATATCACTGTTCATGTACTTCTGGGCACTTTACGTGGACAAGTGATCTCCACGACTTACTCAGATAATTTTCATTCTATGCTCCCACAGACACACTCTCCTGCCAGCATTAATACTACCGATGTGCTGTTTCAGAGCAATTCCCTTAAGATAATGAATTTCAATATTTAAAAGTCTATTTCTCTACTCTGTTCCTTCCCGTTTCCGTATTTTGAAGAGGAAAGGATTATGCTATTTCAGCCTTTGCTCTTGTTTTTTTAGTGCATTAAGTATTTTAGGCTCTTTTTTCCTTCCACAAAGATGAGTGCTTATAACATTCATTTTGCTTTAAGAAATTTATTCTCGCTTTCAAGCTGCGGAAACAACTCTTACCGAATATTATTTTTATCTTTCTTGGAGATGGGTGATTTATTTTTAATTGCTTCTTTCGGTCAGGATGCTGCTTACCAGTATGCCTACATTTACTGTGTTAATTAATTTAAGCTTTTTTAAAAAGTAATATGCCAAATCACTTTTTTCTCCTGGAAAGGGAAGTCATGGTAGAGAGAGAGATCAATTATTAATCAGCATTAACCGAAAGTAAAAAAAAAACAAGAAGCATCTTAAAGACTCAAGTGCTCTTGAGTGAATGAATTTAAACCAGATTATACTTTTCCAGCAGAAGCTCTCCTAGGAAATTAAAGCACAGGGAGATGGAGGTCTAAGTCCTCAGAGCTATTGAGGTCCTCTATTTTTATTTCAAGGCAAAAAAACCCCCACTTAAATTTAAAAAAAAAAAAAAGAAGGAAAAAAGAAAAGAAAACAAGGAAAAGAGAAAGAAAAAGAACAATCTCCAAGGTTACACAAAGATGTACATGAAAACAAAGACCACAGCCAGCTCTTCCAAATATTAAACTCCAGTTAATCCAACTCCAGCTGTCCATCCCCTCAAAGTTAATAATATATTCATAGAAGTACAGGATCCTAAACCCAGCAGAATAAATTGTATCATCTACAGATTTCAGTAGATGCAAGTAAATACACCTTTCGTTATTTCCTGCATTTTAATTTAACAAATATGAAAAAAGTACATGCAAAAACCCTGGAAAAACCCCACTGCTTCTCAATCCTACATATTTATTACATGGATCATAGGGGAGAGGTCATAAACACCCATAAACCGATTTATAGCCTCTTCTGCTAAGAAACAGTGTATTGAAAAAAAGCCAGTCCAGAACTGCCTTGAAAATGTGATTCAGTGATCTTGTATTTACTATTTTTTATGTAAAGCATAAAACTAGCTTTTAACTCTAACTAATAACATTACTTTTGTCTTTTTATCCTGTATTTGGGAAAGTAAATTTAGACATAATACTATAACTATCACGCTACCACTGAACTTTCTACCAGAGAATAAAGTCAGTATACAGATAAGAGTTCATCCATTTCTATAAATAAATAAATAAAAATTAGTATAACAAATAACAATTGGGAATTAAACTCTCCTAACAGATTAATTCTAACTTTGCATAACTAATGTTCAAAACCAGATACGCTAACCATCAGCAAACTCTTGAGTGGAGCCACCACGCGTGTACCCTGCGAGGAGTCCTCCCTTTAACACCTGCAGTGAAATCACTGCTCCAGGTGGTGCTGCCTGCGCAGCTCTGCACCCAGCTACGGTCAGGCGGCTTCAGACCAGGGTAATGGTCGATACAACAGCCCATCCCTGATAGCAGACTCTGCGGTGTCAGATGCCCAAGAAAAAAGTGCACAAACCGTGCTGAAACTTTCCTCGATACAGATCATCTTTCACTTTGAAGTACAGCATCAAACCTAGAAATGCAGTCACTTCTAATCCTGGGATATGCTGCTGAGCACCAGCCGTTTCCCATCACTTCCGTTTCCCCAAGATCTGCTTCAGATCAGATCCCTAGAATTCTATGATTTGTCAGTCCTCATCTATCTACTGTTACCTCCTGATTCCTTATGTTTTTAAAACTAAAGTAGTGGGGGGGGTGTTTGTTTTTTTGAACCAAGGAGAAGGCTGTTATGGAATCAGGATGACCACATTTGTAACAATGTAATCAGAATTAATTTCCTCTCTCTTTTCTCTTTTCCTGCCCTTCAAGAGCTTGCCAGGACATGCTTCTGTGCCATATATTGCTTTATTTTCCTTTCCATTTTAGTCAGTTTGACGCCAGAGGCAGTTTTCAACTGGACAAACTGTATTTTCTTATTTTCCTAAGAGATCTGGTCAACTATGTCCTACAGGATCCACAGTTTTATTCCAGTTTCTCAGCGTATCTTCTGTCCCTCTCAGACTATCTTTTTTTGCCTGTTTTAACTGCTGTTTGGCTACTAATAGGCAAGTCCCTTCCTTAGAAAATGTTACTCATGGGCCTTCATTGCTGTATGAACCAAGTATCTGAATGTGAACCAGTCTGGGAAACCCATGGGCTTAGGCCTGTACTAATACTTCCATGACCTACTCATTGCTACAGGCCATAGCCTGTAGGAAAGAAAGGGGATATGGTAAGAAACCTAGGTAAGAGTAATGTAGAAAGAAGAAATCATAAGCTACAGCAGCATCATTGATCTGTGTAAGAAAAAGCAAAGCTGAGAGCACGTGAAATGCATTTTCCTGGAACCACTCTCTCCAAGAACTGAAAGCAGAGAGTGAGACCACAGACCAGAAGAGGAAAATCAGCTGAAGAGTCCTGCTTCTCTGGGAACAACAAGCAGGTCATTCTTCTGAAGATGTTAGGGAGAAGTATGTCAGTCCAGCTGATAAAAGGAGATTAAGGAAAAAGTCAGTAAACGAGAAGTTTTCCGTAAGTCCACACAAAGGAATCAACCAGGAAAAAACATTGTGAAAAATGGCTCATCTCCTAAGTATCACATGTTAACTCTGTGCCAGTCATCTTGGTTTTTAATTAACTAATTTATTCATTACTCCAGACTAAAGTGACTTTTATTACCAAATGAGTCTACACTATCAGCTGAACTGATTTCCTCTTTTATCAAAGAGTTTTTATCTCATGGACCTGACCTTGTGGACAGAAGTCAATCTGTACCAACAGGCTGAGTGTCAGAGCTGTCCCCAGTGTGGCTGACAAAGACAGCACAAATGTGACCACTAGGAGCTGTAGCTTACTTTGGGGAGGTATTCCAGTACGGCAGTACAGTCAATTTTCCTGCAAAGACAAACCCGAGAAAAACATTTCAATGAGGCTTATGTTGCTGTTAAAGAACCAAACAGCATCGCCCTGTTCACACTTTTAAAAGCTTCTCTGCTTATAGTGTCCCCAGAGTGAAATTCTGAAAATATAAAGCAGCATTTTAGAATCCCCAGTTTTTCCTGTAACCAGCATCCTTGCACATACTTGCTGTGTCCGGCAAAACATTGGCTAAAGTGAGCCTAGACAGAATACAAGACAACTTTTTTGCTCTGAAGTATTATTTATTTTAAATTTAGATAAGGAATAAATTATTGCTAGTCCTACTACACTATGCTCATGCTGTTCTTTTCATGCTATTCTTGATACTAAAGAAGGTAGTGCTATTTTTTGAAGATTTTATATGGGGGGCATGAAGGTGCCCCACATAACCTAATGATGGCAAAGGGACCTATCCGTTTGGGATTAGTAGAATTGAGAGCTTTAACCTTACACTGCTTTCATTCTGGACTGTATACTGCCTACCAACATTTCGCCTGCTCCTTTGGCACCTCTTTAAACTCTTAATTTTCAGGACAGGTAGCAATATATTCCTTTGGAAACATGACACAGCTTGTACCATCTACTTTTTGAGAGACCCTTGCAACAGTAGCAACTTCTCTCCTTGCTCCACATAAAACTAATGAAAAATGGGTTCATGATCAATTACTAACATTTCTCTTATATTGTATTATCCATTTTAGAGCAAGGCAGCTTCCAAGGGCATCAGTCTTGTTTTAAGAAAGCCAGCAACTTTTTGCAGGGAAAGGTCATAATACAGAATTAGTGACGTACCTCAGTGAAGGATACTTTGGAAACTAGACCCTTTTATAATGTATTACCTTTTGTCTCTTCAGACTTCAGTACACGAGTGAAAATTTCAGATTTCTTCTCTCCTCAGGAAGTATTTGTCTTCATCGCAATACCATGACACAATTTGTCACCGTTCAGCGTAACTGCAGTAACTAAACCTATTTCAAAAGAAAGAAAAATGAAAGAGACTGTAGCAGTATACAAAGAAAAGAGAACTAACATGAATGGAAAGCCAGTACCAGGCCTCCTTGTTCTAGCTAGTACAATTAGTATTTAATGCTAATAATTCATATCTCAGTAAGACACACATACTTACCACTGACAATAATGCAGGCTCCAATAACACGGGATAAAATTATATGCATGTGTTTACATAAACACTGCAAATGTCACCCTTTTTCACCTCCCTTCACAGATAACCCCACACCAACATCATTAAACTAATTTATATCTCTGGCTAGAGAAAATGAAAAATCCTTCTGCAATTTTCCATTTCCTTTCAATGAGCTTTCAGTCATAGTCTACATTTTTATTCACGTTAACATCCTTTGCTAAATTTATAAGGATATGTGTTTCAATAACTGAAATCAGTGTATTTGCTCTCGATTGCACTGTTCATTTCAGATTAGTTGTTTACTTAACTGAACAAGCATTCCACACAAACTTGTGACAACCAAGATTATCATCCAACCCCCTGAGACTACCCACAGAGACCCACTCACTGAACTGTTCTGAAAGTTGAGTTTAGCAAATTAAGAAAAATATTTGCATATTCAGTGACATAGGAGGTACCTTCTACGTGCATGGACATGCAGTGGCTTTGTATAATAAAATTAATATTTCCTGTATCTACTGAAAAACTCATGTGTCCTCGTATCCCACTGACCTATTTAACAGACACATTGCACAGTTATACTTTGATCACCCACCACATATCTAGATCTTCTTCCTTCTTCTGTCACTTCCTATGATAGACCTATAATTTGTGGTAGAAACCTTTGATATGAATCTGTAAATGACATTGTATGACCTTGGACTTTGTACTACTAAATTTCATCCTAACTTTTAAAGTTTTCTGATTCCTTACATATTACATTCCGATTTTTCCCTGAGTAGAGAATGCTTTGTAAGTTTGCCTCAGCAGATTTCATTAGTGTATGTGTACTTCTTGCACCAAGGGTCACTAAAATATGAAAATATGAAATATAACCAATCTGAAAACTTGGAGGAACTCCACTGGTGACCATTAGGAACAGCCTCAGTAGCATGATTATTCTCCTAACTATGCATAAAAAGACAGGAAAAGGCTCTTATTTCTTCATAGAAGAACAGAAAATAAGGCATCACATAAAAAAACAACAAGCAGAGAATAAAAAAAATAATCTTTTGCATTATAGGCAAGTTTCCACAAGCTACTATTGAAGCAAGTGCTTAGTAATAGTCACAAGAACATTTAGATGATTAAGACTACAGTGTGCAATTAGCTCAGTTCAGGTACTTGTTATACACGTATTGTTCCCGATTCCCTGAGGCACACAGAGATCAATACCACAGTTTGAGACCAGGGCCAGCTTTTTTTTCTCAGCACGATATTTTTAAACTAGATGCTCCTTACAGTAACACAGATTTGCAGCAATCCAGCTGAAACCAAGGGAGATGCATATGTTGCAAACCAGTTACAATTTATTTTAGAATCAAGTCCTACAATTCAACTTAAGCATTCAGATGAGAAAAGGCTACAGGTGAAGTCTCTGCACACCTATTATAAGGGGAGGAAAGGGAAAAAGTTATGACATGTGGACACTTTCATTGCATTAGCTCTTAATGGTATGGCTCTTCATTGCCAACAGCTCCAAGTATTACAAAAAGCTCTTACTTTGCCATTATCTGCTTCATGCTGGTTTTAAGCTGGTTAGAAGCCAAGGTCCAGCAACCTTGCATCAGGGAAAAGCTTACAGGAGAGTCTAATGATGATCAAGATCTGTACTATACACCGTGAAATTGACAAAAAGTTACTTCCTTTGTCACTCTTTATGTTGCCCTTCTTATTCGGCCACTTCACCCAAGACAGGTTTCATAGTGGCATATATATACACATGTAGTAGCAGGTGAGATTTTTTGGCCCTGCATCAAGCAGCATATTTAGCTCTGGTGCTACTATTCCCTTTCCCTACTTCTGCTTGTCTTGGTCCTAGAAAGATCTTTATTCTGACTAATCAATAATTTAAGACACTCTGAAATGTTATAAATGCTCTATTTTTGTAACATTTATGCTTAATTGTGCAACTACGAGAGATCTGTTAGCAATGACAGAAGAGTGAGTTGTTCCAGCATGTACAGCAAAAGCTTGAAACAACACCTGGGTTTTGACCAATAGAAACTGTGGCAGTGCCATTCAGCAGACTGGAGAAGAGACGGTCACTCCTAACCTCTTTCTATCTACAGTTGTGGGGAGAATTTCTCCCTCACCCCACACAAACACTATCAGCTGAGCGTCAGACACAAGGTGGAGTTCTTCAGATGGATTAATTGTAATAAATACGTAAGCAAAGCAAAGGAAGTTTGGATTCTCCTTTGTAAAGCTTTTCAATGTTTAGTCAAAGGTGGTCACGAAGTTGAAAACAGTTTGGTTTTGTTTCCATCTGCAGGTATCATAAAAAGCAAAGAATACGTAGTAGTGGAGGCCAGCTGTGAGACAAACACATGCCCTTCAAGAGGTAAAAGTGTCAGGGATTTTTCAGGAAACGTGAAGACAGAAAGCAAGAGAAAGGGAGAAAATACTTTCCCTGAAGCCGAGGTTTGTACTAGATGTCCTTGGTGATGCTCCAGGCAACTTCATTTAGCCTTCAGCTGCTGCCTTGCCGAGCAGCCTTTGATGTTGCCCCAGGCAATTATCATCTAGCCTTTGGCTTCTGCTTGGTTGGACACCTTTTGTTGCCATTTCTGATTTGTGTGATCAGATCTTATCAATTTCACATATATATGACTCTTTTTGTCCATCTGGACAATTATGTAAATCTTTGATGTAATCTTAGGCTTGGTCTTTTTATTTTTATTTAATTCACTTCACTGGTTTTATTTTCTTTCCTCTCTATAAGAAACTCAGAGAATCTCATTCTTCCTGCCCAGTGGAATGCCTCATCTGCTTTGATTTTTCTACTCGTTTTTTGGGCAGGGAGGAGAAACACACTTTCTTTCTATTTCTCTCATTTTATACTCAAAACGTTGAGTGCATGTCTGCCAGAGCCAGATACTCCATGCCCTTCTGCTCAAGGAAATATATCTTGGCCTTATCAAGCAGGAATGTAAGAGGTTTAGAGTAAGATGGCTGCTAAAGCTGTGAACTCCTACCTATTACTCCTGCATTAATAGAAAGAGTAATAAAAAGCTGCTATCAGATTTCTTCTTTGCTTATGAGACTTTAACTTAATTCTTCCTTGACTGGGAAAAAGCTGAATTTAGATTAGACTGTAGCAGTGAGGTATCATCATTTCAGCTAAGTTGGGGAGTGGGAGAGGAATGTTTGACCAACCAAACGTTAGTAGATTTTTTCTCATTTTTACTACCCATTTTTGATCATCACTTTTCATATACATTCCTTTTGATCACATCTTGTGACTTTTCAAAGCGATAGGCCAACTTCAAAGAACAATAATGTCTACGTATCAAAAGGTCTCCATAATTTTAACCTTAAACAAACTGTATTGCATACACAAATCTATCTTCAAATTTATTTAGCAGCTTCCCTAGTACCACACCACAAAACAGAAATCACTGTAATGAATGCTAATTCTGCAAAGGAACTAACTGCAGACATTTAGAGCCACTCTAGCAGTCAACAAACTGGAAGGCCTCATCTAATGCCTGCAGGCTGCAGACCCCGAAACACACCACTACATTAAAGATACATCCCCTGTTTTGGAAAGTCTACACAAGAAAATTACAACATAGCTATACAAACAAGGATTACCATTAAATAAACAAGTATGAAGTACTCTTGCTAGAAATAGCTTTTAAAGGAAAGGCTATATATAGTGGAAAGAAAGCAGGAAACTCTTCCATTTTAACTTCCAGAAACTTCTCCTTGCTCAGTTCACTCCCAGTTTGTACATTTGTGCTCAGCAATGGCACCATGCAGGCACCAGAGCCGCGTGCTGCCATCACGCCCACTCTACAGGTCACGGCAGCAACGTTTGGACTGTATTTCACAAGAATGCCTAAACACTTCTATACAAGCAGCTTTCCCTGGCTCGTTAATAAACACACTAATATGAAAGTCTGAATGTTACAGAGTCACAGAGTCAATTCAGTTGGAGGGGACATTTTGAGATCATCTAGTCCAAACCCCCTGGCTCAAGCAGGGTCAGCAAGGGCAGACTGTCCAGGACTGCGTCCAGTTGGGTTTTGAGTATCTCCACAGATGGAGACTCCACAACCTCTCTGAGCAACCTGCTCCTGCATAGAGCTGGACTGTGTTACATCATCTGCACTCTCCCATCTTATAGACGTGAGATCATGCAACATGACTAGTGGCAGGGGGGGGAAATCACCTGGGCCACATGGCACTTGTTCTCGGTCATCCTCTACAGCACAGCCTGAAAAACCTCACCTTCCAGCATGATGAAGCAGGGCATACCTGCTTTACTAACAACGCTCCACAAGTGAAGTTCAGTGGTTTGTTTTTTGAATAATCTTATTCAGGGAGAAACAAAATGCTCACCAATGGAAAACCAAAAAGCAAATGCAAACCCTAAAGTCTCAAGTTTAGTAGCACTGACTTTTCAGAGCATAAAAATAACGCAAGATGGCAAAGAACTCAAAGAAAGATAACTTTCTGGTAAGATCAAATTACCCGGGGTGACCAACATTTTAGCAAAAAGCCAGCCAAGTTCTGCAGTTAACATCTGAAGAAAACATAAACACAAGAATAAAATACTATGTAAAGAAAGGCACTGAAGCACCACTGCACATGCCCAAAAGCATTATAACAATATGCTGCAACTATTTCATAATACTGCAACCCTGACATCTTTTAGCTTTTGTATTAATGCAAATGAACTTTTAACTTAATTTAAAATGACAGGAACATTAAGGAGTATAAATTTTCCATGAGGCTAACACTCTTGTGAATGCACAAAAGCAATCGCAGAGGTCTGTTTAGATGGTTTACACAATACTATGTTGGCATTTAACTTTCAGATTTGGCTGGAAAACACGTGCTCAGTATTGATGCTCGGGAACACAAGCCTAACAGCAGTTCTCAAAGAAACACCTACACACTGGAATATGCTTAGTCATTTTAAAATTAAAATTACTCTTTTTCAGACTCTGATAACAGAATGTGGTGCCTTTTTTTGCTGAAATATTTTCATGTTTTAATCATCTTCTGACCACACTGTAATTTAAAATCAGTCTTATGTCTTTAAAAAATTTACAGCCATGTTTTCCAAAAAAATGACGGCTATCTCATTTTGTCAAAAGTCTCTAGAAGTAGCAAGCACATTTTGCCAAACATCTCTGGGAATAGCATCCAGTCAGAAAAATGTATCATTTGGGATGAGGCCACGTCTGCCCCACCCGAAACAGCTGAGCTGGGTTAGCAAATTCGAAACGTACATCACTGTCAAAACTCAGACTCCTTAAAAAAACCCCACAAAACAATAACAACAAAAAATCCCCCAAACCCACAACTGGTAACAAACCCTTCTACAAATACTAGCTCAGATCCTCAGCCTCATGGTGAAACACCAAATATCTACAGCATACCAATATTTGATGGCCCTAGTAGAAACTCCTCTTGTCCTGTTAGAACTTAATTGGTTCTGATCAGATCTTTACCATGACCATAATTTTGTAATCTGTTAAAGAATAGAAAATAAGATCATGTTTCTGTAGCTCTTTTCCTTTTAAATGAAATAAAGTTTGTAAAACTTGTGCTGTTAAAATAGGTCTTCCTAGTTTTCTCTCCCCCTGCTTGAATACTGTTTATTTCCACCCCTACATTGATTCATAGCCCCAGTAGTTTCTACAAATTACCTTTCCTCTAGAACATTATTATGGTGTCCTACAATTACTACATCACTACTAACTACAGTTACCAACAGTACAGTGCGCTGAGTTGGGTAAATCATTATCTACCCAGGCTTAGATATCACAAACTTGCTGGGAAAGAAATAAATTATAGATCAATACTACTGCAACTGGAATGATCCATCCCACTTAATTAGAACTACCCTATTTCAGTACATTTCAGACAACAGTTAAAGAGATTCAGTGAATTACTTACATGAAAAAGTCAAACCCTTAAATAAATCTTAATAAGGCCAGTCCCTAAACTACCACTCCCCAGAGACAGTTTTTTTTAATGCACTATCATAAAGTAATTTAGTAGTAACACCATTAGCAACAGCTGAATTTCAAAACAATAGCTCCTTATACAACCAGTATGAAACACTAAAGCTTCAACAGCCTTGCATGAATGGACTAGGTTGACTAGCTGAGAAATTGTGGTTAGATTTCAAGAAAACGGTTTAGCTCAAATGTCTTCAGAACATACCTCTGCATCAAGTTTATCCCGCATTTTGGGAAAATTTTAGAAGCCTGAACTAGTTAAAAGGCTTGACTGGAGCAGGTATGCACCTACTAGCGTACCCACCTAGTATCGAACTAAATCTTACCTCTGGAAGCTGTGACAAGTCAAGCATGAGACTGATGCTATAAAGTAAAATAAATTTGAAAAAAAACCAAACCAAAACAAAAACCTCACAGATATTTATTTATTCACTCTAGTTGTTAGTGGAAGAATGGATCTGTCCTTTCATCCGGGATTCATCTGTGTGATATATCTATTGTCCTCTTATCCTTGCAATTAACCCAAACAAGTTTTGGGTGAGGATAGCATCCCAAATTGAGTGGTTACTACAGAGAACTGGAACCTTGCCCAGAGGAAGGACTGCGTTAGAGAGCTGGGCTGGCGCTTCCAACAAGAGCCCGAGACACTCGTTCTGTTTTACAGTGCCGCTGCCCGACCAGAAGCCTGTCTGTATGTCAAGGCTGTAGCTCTGTGGAGGCAGCCAACAGCTTCCGTTGCAAAGGGAGGAAAGACTACTATAGCATTCTGCTTTCTTGTCTCTTAAAAGCACTACCCTTCCTCAGTGTGAATGGCCTGTATCTGCCAAGATTCATTTTAGGAACTGAACTACCACCTCCAGAATAGCCCTTGGGAGTGGATTTGGTTTTAATTTGCCTGGAGGATGTCATTTGCTGCTTGTTGCACGGCAGAAGGAGCCGACAGCAGCATTGTTTTGTTTCAGATTATTTTTCAGTGCAGTCAAAAGGGTGAAATCACACATATTATCTAATTAAAGAAACCAAACATACAAATGAATCTATATTTCTTTCTTGCACGCTGCTAGCATATCATCTTGTAAGATGTACTTTTAAAAACGAAAAAACAATTTTATTTCCCTTTGAGAAGCTCCACAAAGTAATACCATCAACCATTTTAGGACTACCCTGGCAGGTCAAGCCAAATCTATTGCTATCTATCAGACCAGATATAGAGTATTCTTAACAAAAGAAATATTTAAATCTACCAAAATATTTTCTTTAGTATTAGTATTTTTAAATACTTTGATTTGCCTGTGTCCACACAGGGACAAGCAGCGTGCATGGCCAGAAAAAAAATAATTCTAGAAACAGAACTTTTTATTTAGCTTTCTGCTGCTCAAGAATACAGCAGGAACTTTTGGAAAACAATCCATTCTATCTTCAGGAAAGCAACTTTGTATGTTCTTCATAAATAATCAAAACACTTCAAAGATACCCAAAAAGTACTGAAATTTCTTCCCTTAATGGAAAAGCATTTAAGGTATGTAGGAGGGGAGGGGCGAGGGTGGGGTTTTTTTTACACTAACCACACAGATCCAAAGGTACAACAGTATGCAAGCCTCCCATACCATTCACACAGCTGAATGAAACTGATCTGAGCGCAGATCGAAATTGGACTCAAGTGCTTGCATCTCTGCCTGTGTTTGTGACTGAGAATGGAAGAAAGACATTTTTGGCAATAATTACAGCTGCTGTGTTCCTTCACTCTCCTAATCACTGATGATGAGAAAGAGTTTCTGGTGAACTATTTGACGTCCCCAGCAGTCTGAGCTCCAGACTGAACGTGCTGATGAGCAATGCAAAAACACTGAAGCTGTGGCAGTTGGAGGCTGCCCACAGAAATGTGGTTATAAACGTATTGTAAAACATGCTTTGCATTTTTCAAACTTGATATAAAACATATCACTCACCAATTGCCTATGACAAGCTGAAAAAATTTAAGTTTTTTCCCACTTTGCAACTGATCCAGCAGGACTACGAAAAGACAAAGAAATAAATAAACTAAGAAAAAAGAAACAAAGAAATAAAAAGGGGCAAAAATGACACACTGCACAAGGAATAAGAGAAATGATAAAGGGCACGTGTTATCCCAGAAGCGGCATAGTTTTCTTTCAAGTAATGTTTCTGAATAGTATTTACACACCTCCAAATCATATAATAACAAGGGAAGAGAACATGTTAACCTCTCCAAGGTGTTTTGGGATCACACTGCTTTGTTTAAATGAATGTGTCCTGCAGAAAAGGCACAGGACCACTCACGTGTCCCTGCAGTGTTTCCTGAACCCTTCTTTGAAATGTTCGAAAGTTCAATAACTTAAATTTGCTCGCAAGTACCATCAGAGGTATTCTAGGATGGGACTTCAATACACTTACTGTCCTTTCAAAATATTAAACAGAAATACCTCAACAAAATAAAGAATTACAGTGAGAGAGAAAAAAAGTATGTTTGTAACAGTGCTTAACTGTTTTGTGTGAAATGAGATAATGCCAAGAAGAGGAAAATCAATAACCAAAGCACTTCACGTGAACAGACCTTCCCGGAGTACCAAACCCAACACTGACTCTGCAGTTAACAGCACTAACAAGACAGCTACAGACTTCCCCAGCCAGTCCCAGACCTGGCAGGAGACAGGCGCGGGTGGGATAAGCCCCATCGCCACCCCTAAGTTACTCTAACTGTACTAGAGAGGAAGCCGGAGATTTGGACCCAGGAACTCTTACAGAGAGCACGAGATGAAACTCATACCTGGGACACAGAGATATTTTCAGACAGTAGCTTCTGAAAAGAAAGTAACTGTCATGTATTTGGGCTAATCCGATACAGAACTTGTTTCCTGATAATGCCTAAAACTCCGCAAAGATCAAGACCCTTTAGTGCTTGACGTTGTACGCAGTTACTGAAAGTACTCTTCACCCTCGAGGTCTAATCGCTGAAGTAAGTAAGGTAGCCACGCTTTTGGAGGAAAAAAAAAGGTACCTTGAGATTAAAAAAAATGTTTGGAAGATGAAAGGTTAAGAACAGAGCAAGGAATTAATTCTTACAGTTCCTGACGAAAAGATAGACAATACTATCTCAGTAAAAGAAAAGTGTCTGTCTCTGCTTGCCTGCCAGCCTCACCACATCAAAACCACACCAGACTTGTTACGCATCACAACCCATGACACCCATTGCGTCACCTACACGCCGTATCCCCCCTTCCACAAACTCCACCAGATCCAGCCTGACGTTAACCCCACAACTTCACGATCCCATTTTGCGTCACTGGACCGGGGCGTTCCCGACCATTCCTCCTGAGCCCCCTCGCCGTCCACATCCGACCCCTCC
Organism: Gymnogyps californianus; assembly: GCF_018139145.2. Lineage (NCBI taxonomy): Eukaryota > Metazoa > Chordata > Aves > Accipitriformes > Cathartidae > Gymnogyps > Gymnogyps californianus. Next base: position 14,254,968 of record NC_059482.1, read on the forward strand.
GCGAGCACAGCACTTTATTAAACAAACACAGCACTTTATTAAGGTGGTTTCCCCACTCCCAGCCCCGCGGCTCAAGGGCTGCTCCAGCCGGGGAGCTCCCGCAGCCCTTATCTTCGCAAGGCTCCCTCTCCCCCGCCGGGCAGGTGCCGTCACAGCAGCACCGAGACGCTCCCCGGGAACGGGAAATCCAGCGCCGCAGCACCACCTCCCCCTCAGGGCTGCAACACCGTCACAGGGAAGGGCAGGCAGGAGCTGCGCCACACCCTGGCGCCGTGACGTATGACGCTCTCACGCAACGGCGCTGCCGTGACGCCACCAGCCGTGCGACAGCGTGCAGGCGTGACGTCGCCGCGCGTGCGCAGTCCCCCGCCGCCGGGAAGGTCGCAGCGGTGACCGGCCCAGCAGCCGCCGCCACCGCCATGTTGTCCGTGGCCGCCCGCTCCGGGCCCTTCGCGCCCTACCTGTCGGCCGCGGCGCACGCCGTGCCCGGCCCGCTGAAGCCGCTGGCGCCGGCGGTGGCGCGTCGGGCCGAGAAGGTGCCGCTGGACCTGAAGCGGCCTCTGCTCTGCCGGGAGTCGATGAGCGGCCGGTCGGCCCGGGGGGCCTCGTCGCCAGCGCCAGCCTCAACGGTGCGGGCCGGGGGTCGGGACGCCGCGGGCCGGGCCCTGGGGAGCCGCTCGGGGCTGAGCGGGCGGGAGCCGGGCCGGGGGCTGAGGCGGCAGGCGCCGGGACACCGCACGAGCTCGGGCAGCGAGCCGGCAGCGCTGCCGCCTCCGTCGGCGCTCCTCGGTCGCCGCTCGGCCTGTGCCCGGCGGGGAGAACAGGGGGCTCACCGCAGCGGCTGGCGACGGTGTCCTCCGAGCTCGAGGTCTCGCCTGGCAGGCTGGGGGAAGCAGAGTCGTGAGTTAGTTGAGAGGTTCTGGCTTTTGCCTTTTTTTTCTTTTTCTTTTTTTTTTTTTTTTTTTTTTTTAAGTATTTGATTGCAAGGTGTCATCGTTACGGTAACGCGCATTTATGACTATAGAGTTAAGGGCATTTGAAAGCCTGCTTCCTTTTGATGACTCGCGGGTGGATATTTATTTTGCAGTTAGGAAGATGCAGGAAAATTCTGTTTAGTTCTATAAGGTATTTAATTGAGGGGCATCAAAGCAGAGATGTGCAGTGAGAACACACGGTGTGTTCTACTGTTGCAGAAAAACAGCTCTAACAGTGAATTCACTCTGTCAAAACCATCACTGTTTCCTTATTTGGAATTCCTGTATTTCTCCCCAGTTCATGTAGTGTTCAGAAAAGCATCAGCCAGGAAAAGTTACCCCCAAGTCGTTCTTGCAGAACCTGACTTCCAGCCAAAGGGCAGTGGTTCTCCATGAAACAGGCTGATTTGCATTTCGTGGAGAACTCCTGCCCTGCTCCGCTGATGCTGGGCATGTAGCAACAGTTCGGTTCATACTGTTACATAGGATGTTCATATAAGTCTTGGAGATGGCAGTGCCTTGTGGAAGATGCTCTGTAGTGATTAGAACTACATACTTCACCTGACCCTCAACTGTAAAGGATATGTTCAGGTGAAAATTCTACAAATCTATAACTAATGTAGCTGACATCTGGTCTTATTCTAGTTTTAATTAACATCAAGCACGCTTTTCACTGAATGTAACAAATTTTTAGAAATTAATCATATTGCTTGTTACTAAATGTGAAATATTTTAAGTTTTGATACTGAAATAAATTAGCATGGTTTACTCCCTCAGAATTTTGCATTTCAGTTTAATTTCTCTGCAATTAAAATCCTACAGCAAATACCTTCTCTATGCTGAGTTACTTGTAAATAAATGTAAATGTTTTCCCCATTATATTGCATATAAATCCATGAAAATTATTTTAAGTACTTTGAGAGAATGGGTTTTATTAACTTCTGTTAACTTTGTGCCATCTGCTAGAAAAAAAAGACTAGTTCTTTTTCAAATAACAGAGGTTGCACTTTGGCAAGTAATATATTCTGTCTTTGGTGTGTTCTTTTCTTTGGCTTATAGATTGTCATTGAGGGAAGCAGATTTCTTTTGCTGGAGAAATGGAAGGCCTCTTAGTAGCCATCACATCTTGTTAGTTGAGTACACAGGTTTGACATGGGGTTCCCACTTGAAAAGCTTGGGAATTGAATAGTTATTAGCTTTATCCCTAAATCCTTCTATGAAGTGAGCCTGGCAAATAGGGGACTGCAGGTTTAAAAATTATTTACTGGGGCAGTTAGCTTTGACAACAGCTTAATATAAAGGGGGATGCCTGATACTGCATTTTTAATCTCAAAAATGCTTAACCACACACTTAAGATTATTAAAGGCATAGAGGTTAAGTCAAAGGAAAGCACAAAAGTGTTAAGCTACAGATGTGCAAACGTTTCTAAATCAAATTTCTTCATAGCAGTTTTTTTCAGGGAAACATTTGAATGGAAAACAGGTCTGTCTTGCCTTAGCTAGTCATGGTATCCTGCAGAAGTTTTTCCTTGAAATCTTCTGAAAAAACAGTTTACTTTAAACCCCGAACTTCTCACAGATTTTTTTGCGCCCTTATCAGGCTTCACGTAATTTTCAAAGAATCGGTAAAACGGTTTCACAAATCACCTGTTCATCTACTAAAAATACCTTCTGGAAACCATTTTCTCACAACTTAAAGTTGAAATGCATAATTAGCGGAATCCTACCCAGACTTTGGAATAACTTTTACCCGTTATTCCAAAAATGCAATTAAAAAAAGTATAACTTAAAATACATCATAATATTTTTTACCTGAAAGTGTTGTCATGTCATATTCTTTTTCTTGCAGCACCTGCCAGTGTTCGTTGCATCCATAATGATGTCGTGGTACCTGACTTCTCTGCCTATCGTCGTCAAGATGTGCTAGATGCCACCACATCTTCTCAAGGCAGCAGTGAAGCTAGAAAAGGGTTTTCCTACCTGGTGACTGCAACAACATGTGTAGCAACTGCATATACTGCTAAGAATGTTGTCACCCAGTTTATTTCCAGCCTGAGTGCCTCTGCTGATGTGCTAGCGTTGTCAAAGATTGAGATCAAGTTATCTGACATTCCAGAAGGCAAGAACATGGCTTTCAAGTGGAGAGGGAAGCCCCTTTTTGTGCGTCACAGAACCCAGGCAGAGATTAATCAGGAAGCTGAAGTTGATTTGTCTAAACTGAGGGATCCGCAGCATGACTTAGACAGAGTAAAGAAACCAGAATGGGTCATATTAGTAGGTGTCTGCACTCATCTTGGGTGTGTACCCATTGCTAACTCTGGAGATTTTGGTGGTTATTACTGCCCTTGCCATGGGTCCCATTATGATGCATCTGGCAGAATCAGGAAAGGTCCCGCTCCCTATAACCTTGAGGTTCCAACTTACCAGTTTCTTGGTGATGATGTAGTGGTTGTTGGCTGAATAATGAGGTGCTTGCTCACTTTCATGTTCCTGTGAATGTACACTCAAAAGGGTTAACTGAGATTCTGGAATACTGTAAAACCAGATGATCCTAAAAACATGTTAGCTGTGTAGAGTCTCAACCAGAAGTATGTTCGAATACTTCCCTGTGTTCAATTTTAATAAAAACTTGGAGTGAGCACTTGTTCCTGACTTACGATAACGTGTATTTATTTGTGTACGGGCTTCTAGTGTGTCTAGTCAAAGAGATACTACAGCAGACCCAGCATATGTTTATGGAGCCCTCCTGAAGGGCTGCTGATTCAAGATAGACGCTGAACTACAAAGCCGTTGTTTCCTTCATACCACATATTTTCCTTATTTGTATTTTGTTGTTGTTGTTTTTACTGCATTATGGGAAGGAACGTCTTCTAAAAAAGATCTTGCTATGAACTTCTATGAACTAAGATCTTATATGAACTCCAAAACAGTGTTTGGAGTAAGTGTCAATATTGAATCCTATGAGATGTAATCCTTTTCCTTCCAATGGTTTTGTTTGTTTGTTTTCAAAGGAAGTGAATGAAGAAGTACATAAAAACCTACCGAGAAAGGAAATTCTTTTACATTGTTCAGAGGCAGCTTATAATTGTTTAGCTAGAATGATAGCAATGTAATTTTATGATGATGTGGACAAAAATAAGCATGTCATGTTTGAATTATAATTTTTTTACTTGCAGATAAGGCTTGATCTTATACATATCTAAACATCAGATCAGGTGCTTAGGACACTGGAAAATTTGTGACACTTTTCCAAAAGAAATGAGTTGAGAAGGAAGTAAAAAAAGAGAAATCTGAGTTTTACAGAGGGTGAAAAATAAGTCTAAGAACCACTTAGTCTGGACTAAACTTTAATGTTAAACATAGCAAAAAGTTGAGATGCCATCAGAGATATTTTAAGACTCAACGATGTGTGTGAAAATTATCGTTTCATATTGCCTATAGGCAAAGCCAAATAAAGGCCAAAACTTTGAAACCTCTCTTACCTTGATGCTGACTCTGAAGGCCTGGAGAAACAAATGCAGCCTGAAATAGATCTTTTAACCAGCATTGGTCCTGCCAGTACAAAACAAAGCTAGCAATTAATTGCCTACAGTACATGAGGAGAAACAAGGTTTGCTGTTTCCAGAAGAACCAAATAAACCAAAACAAAAAGAAACCGAACTATCTTGTACTTCCAGTTTGCTTCCCATTCTTTACTGCTTTTCTGTGAACGCTTCTGTCTTGCCCTGCGTTAATGTGCTCCCTCCAGTTGCAAAATAGAAAATACAATCCTCAGGATTTCCTGGGTCTGGAATGTTTAGCCTCACATATACCTCATTGAAAGCTGTGATGACAGTTGGGTTAAAGCTGAAGTTTTAAATAGGATTAATCAGAATATTGATGCATTTGGCTCACCTGTTCTCAGACAATTCAGTGCAAAAAAGACCATAGATGACTACTACAGTTGTTCTTAGGTATGCATTTTACACTATTTCATAAATTTGAGCTTTACACCTTATTACTATGTCCACAAAAACATTCTCAAGAACTTTTTTTGGTATAATGAATCATGCTAAACCAGTACTGAAAGAGATGTTCCCAAACTTGAATCTAAATAATTGGTATTCATGTACGTGCCTTGTGTTGTAGGGTTGATCTTTCCTCAAATTTTCCATTTCAAGGAAAAAAGCTTAGTAACTCCTGAAGTAGCATTAGAGCATTGCTTATCTGCTCTCAAGTGGCTACTCTTACTTCATCCTAAAAATGTTTTTTAGCCCACAAGTACATTATTTAGGCCTAATCTTTGTTTACATAATCACTAAGTAACTGCGGCACCAGTAAATTTGCCCCCTGTAAAGCAAGGAATGGCCAGGCCAGTTTCTGAGTTGACAAGTGAACACAGTGAAAGCTAGAGTAGTTATGTCACAGCTGGGCTTAAAGGGTCATGCATAAAATTACTTGCACAGAATAAGCTTTTACTTAAATTACATCAAACTGACTGGACCAAATCTTAACAATTACAGCTAATGCAGCACCATGACACTGAACACGTTTGAGAACAAACCGGCAGCTTTTACTGTAAACATGAGACACCAGCACTACCTTTTTTCACCAGACTGATGACATTAACAGTTGGAGAAGCTGAAGTATTGCTTATTAGGTAGTGCAGATCTGATAGTGTCCATCCTCTCTTCGGTTCAAGACTTTGTTCTCTTTATAGTGGCAAAAAGATTAAAAGCTCATTCCTAATGGGCCAAGCGTGCCTTAGAAAAGAATCAGGTTTTACTAGAATTTGAAAATCAAGGTAAATAGTTAACAGCCTCAAATCTCCACTCAGTTTGGTATTACAGGTATGGGCGCAAATTAAAAACCATGAAATTTCATGCAAACGCATTGTAATAGTTCTTTTACTGTGAAGGTTGCCAAACACTGGAAGTTGCCTGGAGAGGTTGTGGAGTATCCATGGACATACTCAAATCCAACTGGACAGAGTCCTGAGCCACCCTGCTTGTACAAGGGAGTTGGACTAGATCATCTCAAGAGGTCCCTTCCAACCTCAGCAATACTGTGATTTGCAAGGAATAATGTCTAATTATTGTATGTCTTCTCTGGGACCAGAAACTCCGGAAGGCCCAAACTCCCTAAGGGGGAAGCATGACTCGAGCAAAGGTAAACCTCCATGCAGTGATGTGGTGATTGCCAGTAATGAGCTTATGATTACCTTGTGGGCTAAGATGTCTTTGGAAGGAGCTCTCACTACTGCCACTAATTACAGACATTACCACCATACAAATGGGTAATGTTACCCTTTTCATGGCTAGTGTACCCCGTGGGGCTGGAAGTACCAGTGTTCCAGTACACAGAAAAGTACCGCTATATTTTATTAAATTCTGAAGATTCATTGTATTCATAAGAAGCAATGGCTTGCTGGGCTTTACTACCTCTCTGTATTTCCACTTTGACTCCCTCCCCTTCGCTAATGGCCTTGCCAGGGCTCTACTCCTAATGTCAGATCCTTTTCTCTTAAACTGTTTGCCAGTGAAAACAAAAATCCAGCTCAGAGATTTCACGTAGCTAACAGGGCACCTTTCCTCTTCCAAAAATGTATGAAGCCCCACTTCCCTCTTCACAAATGGGGTTTCCTCATACTTGTGTAAGACAACTCTGTGCTCTGTGCAGTTTTCTTTTTGAGCAGCAGTATGAAGTCACACTTTTCCCTGTCTCTTATACTGTCAGCCATGTGATCCATCTGCTTTAGCCAGCCAGGCCGGCATCGTTCGCTGCTGTTGAGTTGACATGGTGGCAGGAGCTAAAAGCAAGGACAGTTTGATGCTGGTACAGGCTTGCCAGGTTGATCAGTGTTGGGGCCTGACATTTTTTAGCAGCGAAGCTGTAAAGCACAAGCCTATGCCAGAGAGAGGAGCTACGTTGCCTGCCTTTCATCTGTATGCCTCTTACATATGAAGCAGCAGCCACGTATCTGTTTCTTCTCAGCTAACTGCTTTTTCTCCTTTAGAACAAAACAGTCTTTATGAAGTTGCTGAACGGAGTTCATGTTTATTTAGTAAAAAAACCTCTTCAGATAAGGGGCATAAAGATACTAAAATCAAAACCTAATTTTTAATTGACATTTCAAAAGCTTTGTCTTTCCTTTTCTGTATCTTTAGAAGAGGGACAATATTTTTACTGGTTACTGCTGCCAAAGGAATAATTAGTGCAGAGACTCTAAATGAAAATTCAGAATATTAAGTCATTTTCATAGCTATCGACATGCGGTTTTTTAACCCTTCTGATTTGTTAGGTCCACTTGTTGGAATTGAAGACAGTCTCGCACACAGCCTCTGTAAAGGCATTAACGTATGTTCTTGCAAACCAAATGAGGCAGCGTTCTCAAAGGCCATGTTGCACAGCAGCCCAGTTATCAAGGACACCCTTGCTACTGATCACCAAAAAATCTACATGAAGAAGAAACTATGAAGAGCATTCCCTAAGCAGTTCAGGTCTATCTGAGGAACACAGTAGTCAGTTCCCCAGTTAAAGGAGCCTTCAGCATCTGAGCAATAAATTTCTCATCAGTAGAAGTGACAAGTGACAGAACAATAATGAGCCTTCTCCAACCCTGAAAAAGTAAATAATTTATAGATGGAAGGAGAGAGTTTAAAGCTACTGAGGTTGGGTGTCCTCCATGGATAAGATTTTCTCAGCTACCTACAGATGTTTATTTTACATGTTAATTGCTTTTATCCTCCACGAGCTGGTAGCACTGTTCATTATTCAAACGATTCACATTCTAAGCCAATTTTGGTTATTTATAGTGTTGGGAAGCTCTGGCTGTGATCTGTATTAACTGTGCCAGATTTCCTGCTTTCAAGTAATTTCTTTTCCTTATGTTTCAGTAATAGTTTTGAAGAGATGGCTAAATGAAAAATAGCTTTCATGTTCATAATGCAGGTGATCCTGTCTCTGAAGGACTTCAGCACATGTCCATTAAAGTCTTGCAGTTTTGCTGACCAGTATACGTTTTGCAGTTGCTATGAAAATCCAAATTTTCTCATCATAACCTTTTAAAAATGTGCCATTTACGCAGACTCAGATCAAAAGTATCCATTAATCTGGGGCCTGGTTTGATACATCTAGAATCTGGTGCTGTTCGGGGTGGTTCCCCAGGCTATAGCACCTAACATATTCAGAATAGAGTTCCCACTGATTCAGCTACCATTAAAAGTACTTGACAGTCCTGCAAATCACAATCTTAAAAGTCTGGAAGAGGAGAGAGAAGTGTCATGACGACCTGCAAAGAGCTAGAGGAACTGCAACATCACACAGGAACCACAGCACAACCAGGGATACACCTCACGCCTCTCGAGTGTCATTCCAGAGCATCCTCCCTTTCTTTTCCTGCAAGCTGGGAATTCACCCCTATGCAACTACAGCAGCAAATGAAGAGGGAACAGCGTCCAAGAATTATTTTTGTCCAAAACCCAACCAGTTAGTTGCAAATATAATACGCCACACTTAACAAATTATTTAGCATAATTATGACATTTTAAAAACTACTGTAACAACATCAATTATAACAGCCTTTATTCTTGCAGAAAATATTTAAGTGGGTTTTTTTTAAAGGAAAATACAAGAGCTTTTATGCACTAGAAGCAGGGGAAGAACATATTTGTATAATTAGAAGGCTTTATCATAACATGGACACAGAATGATGTCATGTGAAGCCTACAAGGAAATATTGATCTCAACATTTCAAAACTTTTAGATCTCAGCTGTGATTTCAACTTTTCAAATGATACCAGTGCATTGTACTCCTAGAGAAAAACAAAGTACATATATGTTCTGCTTGCAAAGTTGGTAACTACTCCCAAGATAAAATGACACCCTTTCTGCATTCTCATACTCCTCCTGGGAATCAGAGGCAAAACACAACAAGGTAGAGTGCTCCGGTGGATAATACTATACATGCTCCCTGAGCACATACAACTGGAGCCAGGCAGGCTCACCTTTACAGCCCGCTGGATTTGGTTTGCATTCCTGCCTAGTAAGATGAGTCTGCCAGGATGCAGACAAGCTGAGCCAGAGCGGCATTGGGCACAACCTGAATCTGGCATTTCTGAAATCTTTAAGCTGTAGAATACCTTGTCATTCAGTTATCCTAATCCAAGCTGCCATCAAACCCCAAGATCTTCAGTGTTAAACTACAGCCTATAAACCTTCCCAGCTTTGGTTCCTGTTAACTACAGAAAAGTCCAACAGAAGATTTTCAAGATGCGAGTAGTATAAGCTTATTCACTAATAAAATAGTAAAATAAAGAACTCAAACAGATTCCTACAATTTAGCAGTATTAACCAGAGACTACAATGTGGTCTGACATAATGCTGATATCTGGATATATTGAGCCAGAATTCCATCTGACACCGGCTTTACAATAAGTGTCATTCATTTCAGGGACTCCGTCTCAATTTATGCAAGTGGCAGTCAGTGAAAATTTAAACCCTTGTGTCCAGCCTATTTGGTGAACAACCCACAACCTATGTACATGCAAATATTAATTCTAATGTATAATTTTCTTTGTGCCTCATGAAAGAAGAAAACTATTAGATTGCTTTCTCCCTCTCCTTCTCAAATGGATTCAGACAACAGAAAGCTCTTGTAGTTGAAGCAAGCAGACAAGTACAAGAAATGGTGTGTTACCCATATTAAAACAGGCTCAGGGTGTTGAAATGTGTATATGGTTCAGCTGAGGCACCTGATTCTGCCAGATGAAGTTACAGGCCAACCCTACAGAAAGACACTGAGATTTTAAGTCTGACTTGGATACCATAAAGCCCCCCAAGAGGAGTCTTTTGTTGACTACTGAGGAAGCCAGGTTTGGGTAGGTGGTTAGGGTGGATGCTTGAAGCTAGTAGTGCAACCATTCCATTAACTTCATGCTCTTACTCTGACTGAGCATCCCCAGCAGATGACCAGAGTCTGTGTGCTGGGTTCTAGGAGAGACCATGCTGCGAGAAACAAGGGCAATAACTAAGAAATGTTAACCAGCAGCTACATTTAACATTACTTAGCCTTAGATATTTGTGTTTTAAAGGGAGAAATTTTACTTTCCACATATCTAGCAATTTAGCAAGACAATCAGCTATAACTGAGAAGTCAGACAAAACTAATAAACTCCTAGTGAAGAAGGAAACGTCATCAAGAGGAATGTGGTTTCAGAAAACAGTTTGGTCATGCTTCCATCTCCTAGACCCAGCCACTGCTAATACACTTGCCTTGAGGTGCACATTATCAAATCCTAGGCTGGTAGAAGTGGCACAGCTAGGTGCAATTTCCTCATTCCCATACCTACTGGATGTGTTGCAATCATTTGTTGATAGTGTTTGCAATGGAAGGCGGAAAAGGGGGCACTGAGGACTTCAACAAGGCTCACTGTATTTAGAAAATTTGTGTAGGAATTGTAAGAGGACAACAGCTATGACATGTAACACGTAACAGTCCTTAGGTGAGCAGTTGTATTAATAATAAATTTTCAAAATTAATGATGCTTCAATTTATTAAAGCTTTCATTCAGATTTTGTGCATATTAAAATACAAAATAAAGCTATAATCCTATTTGTAAGCAGCTAGAGTACTATAAGGTGATAAGTAATAGCCTCCATGGATTTATCGAGAACAAATCATGTCAATGCAATCACATTTGTTGCTGTAATAGGATAATGGGCCTTGGAAACAGGGGGATATTAGCAGTAGCTATCAAACTTTTAAGTAAGATTTTCACGCCATCTCACAAGACATTCTCGTGTCTACTAAGAAACCTGATGTAAGTGGAAGTATTGTAGAGGACAACTGCTTCAAAAACAGTCCTTACCGACGAACTACCAACAGTTCCCTGTTGGACCAAAGAGATGTGCTGTGAGGAGTTCTGCAAGAATTGTTTGGGTCTAGCACTGTTCAGTATATTTGTTAATGAACCACATGTCAGAAGAAAGAATAAGCTTTATAAAGCTTGCATATGGTGGTAAACTGGGTAGAGCTGCAAACATTGACAAAAAAGGATTAGAATTAAAAATAATCTTGACAAATAATGCTCTACAAAGCTAGGACATGTTGTGATAGGAAGTAATAGCTAGGTAGCACATCTGCAGAAAAGGATCTGGGGTTATAGAAGATCACAAGCCGAAGATGAGTCCACAGGACTATAATGTGATGAAAAAGGCTGCCCTGTTGGGATGGCAGCTTGTATGGAAGATGTGAAAACCCATCCTACTTTATCACTGGTAAAGCATTACCTGAAGATGATGTGTAGCTTGAAGTGCTTTATTTAAAGAAAATTGTGGCCCAACTCGAGTAGTATCCAGAGGACTGCAACAACTATGCTTAAATTCACATATGACTGAAATATAAGTGGAACAATTGGAAAAGCTGGAGAAGACGCAACAACACTTTTAAAACTATTTCAAAACAAAAACATAAATAGATAAACATGAGCTATCCTTGGTTGGGTTGGGTTTAAGCCAAGAAATAATAGGCTTGAATTAGAGGCAAAGAGATTTAATTGAGACTTTGTGGGGAGGAAAATGAGTCCTTCCAACTGTAGAATATTTAATAGTTAAGAATAGTTGAAGATAGGATACCTGAAAAGAGATGTGAAATGTCCACACTGGAAATTGTGAAGAACGCTTGTCAATAGCAGCTCAGGCATAACTGATGGGGCTTTGGGGACCTTCTGAGGTGGCTTCCAGCTGTACACCTCTGTGAATCTGTGAAAACAGAAGAATTGATGGTTTGTAACATTTTTAATGCATCATATTTTATCTTTGAAGATTAAAATCTGTGGGGATAACATATAATGTTGAAATGAATGGGATTCTTGATACAGGAATAGGGTAAGCTGAGGAATCCTCATGCTGAGGGACTGGACAAATTAATGGAAGAAAAAAATGACTGATTACAAAACATTCCTCTGGTCAGGAATTTGCAAGATAGGGAAAAATTTGAGGGAAATATCACTGAATGCATGCTTTATTCTCTCATTCTTTCCTTAGTATCTGCTTATAGCCACTGTTAGAGGTAGGATACTGAGCTATATGGACTTTTTGTCTGACTCAGTAGAGTTGTTCTTATATTGTTTAACATCCTGCATCAACTATGACTAGCACCTAATGAAATGCAAGAGAGAAACAACAGATTATAACTTGGCTTGCTTAAAGAAAACACAGAACCGTTGGCATTTATTGTCCTAACAATTGGCAACCATTTTGTGTCACAACTGTGATATATTTTCTTCATGAACTATTTAGCATTATAACATTTTAATAACCTCAAGACATTAATTATGACATTGCCTTGTTCTAGCAATGCATACTCAAAATGTAATGTACCATATTGTTTACTACATGCACATATTTTTTTTTCAGCACTAAAAATTTAAAATAAGCAATTCTAGAATTAAACCACATTAGAGATGCATATGTTACTTGGTTTTACCTAGCTTTTACAGGAGCTAGAAACATGAGACAGGGGAGACAGTCTTTTCTGTCTATAAACGGCAGTAGAATTAGTAGGGGAAGATAACTTCCACCTTTAACAATATTACATAGTACTGATGTCTTTTGTCAGCCAGTTACAGAATTAGCAACTGTACTATGACTTTGTCCTCTCCCATGCCAAACAGAAGTTACACACCTAGAGGCAGAGCTGGGATCAGAAGGCAAACAGTACAAATGATAGTTGGTCTTGCTACAGGACTTAGCATGAGCCTGTATTTGAGTTATCTTTAGTAAAAAATTCTATAGTAAAAATCACCAATATGCAGATGTCTGTGCATGATTTCCTGCAAGCAATCTAATAGTAGTGTTGGACAGAACTGGTTTACTCCCACCATGTAACATGGTAACAGAACTCCAAATTTTCCTGTGAGCCGTCACATAATTTGCAAGTAATTGCAATATATGTCAGCCTCTAATTCCTGCCACAAATAAAAAGTGCCAGCTTCCTGCAGAGATCTGTTGGTTTGCGCAGCCCTAGGACAATCGAAAGAGCATTGAGAAATACATAATCTCCTAGCAGGTCCAGGAAATTTTATATGTATGGGGATTTAATGGTTAAAAAAGGGTACTTAAATACATAATGTAAACCACTTGAATATATGTCCCAAAAGGATAGACTTTGTGTGTACAGAAATTATCCTCCCTTGTCTACGTTTGAAGAAGTTAAAGGAATAGCAAGAAGCAGCTAAATGAGGTAAGTTTTATTTCATAGGTTAACAGCACTGGGGCTTTTTATTAGTCTGTGTTTGGACCAGGGGGAGGAGGAGGATACCAAGCAGTTTATTTTGTAACCATAGCTGTTGTGCATAACTCATGTATATTTAGTGACTGATGACAACACCCTTTAGGCAACATTGCTATTTGGAAAAAAAAAAAAAAAAATGGAGCTCTCCATTTGGATTGCAACAAGCATGACAAAGCATTTCAGATATCAGTCTGAACTGTCACCTGTAGGACATCACCCCTACATGCAGAACAGCCTGTCAGTTGTGACAGGCTACAGCTGGGTTTTTCCCTCTATTTTCAGTTCCAAATGGACTGTAATTTTGAATTAAACACTAAAATATCAGGAGTTTCAGTAGCTTTTCTAGCAGTTTGCCTGGAATTGTATGCATCCCAGAGGTCCAAAGTACATTGCCCAAAGTACGTTGAGGTTCTGTGCAAGCTAGAATTTAATACACACAAGATGTGGCTCATAGATTTCCCACTGAAGTACCTATAGTGGCATAACAAATTCTGACTTTGCAATTATTCTTTCCCTATAATGACATCAACTTTGACTGCCTGATAAGACTGCGTATTTAGGTCAATATGTTTTTCTTTTTACACTTGTAATATGCTTTGATTTAGATATTTTTATTTGGACTTTAATGTTTCCCCAAGCAGAAGCCACTATTTACTCTTCTCTCCAGTTCTTTTAATACCTCTGCTTCAGACTACAGTACAAAATAAAAATATCTCTCTCCTACCCACTGTACTTGACACCGATTATAAAGATGAAAACTGCTTCAAAACATTTGTGTTGCTTCTAACTAAATAAAACATTGCTATTAGCTCCTAAGGCATATCTGACATTGTATATCTGATAGACAAACTCTTGTATTATGGTACAACAAAAGAAAAAAACTACCTATACATATATGTATTTGTACATGCAAATGAGTGTATCTCAGACTCTTAGAATGCAATAATTTAATCTTTACTAGGGTATTTTCTGTATTAGCTTTTGGAAGGTTGGACATTCATCCAATAATTTTTTTTTAGGCCATAATCACAGTGCCACTCAACTTGTCCTGTTCACGTTTCTTAACCTACCGGAAGAGTGGTTCGTGATCATTTCATTTAATTGAATGTGACAAAGATCTTCTCACCTGGTGCCAATCATTTTTCAGAAACATTTGTTTTCGAAGACAGTTTCCTATTTTGACAGATAATCTGTCCTTACTTATAATTCATATCAATAGATGCGGGCCATTCTTAAATATAGTCTATAAATCATCAACCTTCTTCAGCATGAATTTCTTGTCATCTCTAGGCTGCTTCGCTGAGGTCAGTAAAGATTGCCAGTACTATTTATCTTCCAAATTTTTCTCCTCTCTACCTTTTCAGTTCATTTCATTTCCCAGGCAAAAATACTTCCACTTATGCCAGCAGGTCACCTGCTCTGCAGTAGGTATCACATCCATCAGCTTCTCTCATAGACAGGAGTGACGCTCCACAGGCTCTGCACTGCGAGCGCACTTACAAAATCTGGGCCCTTCACTTCAGTTGCACTCATAACCCCAGTGAAAAACACAAGGATTGATCAACTGGGTAGGTTAAAAGAAGTCTGGAAGATTAGCAATAAAATCATGGAGTCATGGTCTAGCTTGTGGTTATGGATTAGGCAGGCTGTATGTCCAGAGCCCACCAGTCTAGAAATAATTATTGTCTTAATTAATCCAGTGTTTTTCTACAAAGGAAGCATAAATGTCTTCAAAGAGATCTAGAGTCAGCATGAAATACGTTGTTGTTATCAAAGCATATAGCACACAGGAGTAGGTATATCATCCTACAGGTACAATGGTAGCCTAAATCTGTCTCAATTTATGTACTAAACTGAATAGTGCTGTAGAGCTTCAATCTTAAGTGCCAAAATAAATGCACCATGAACAGTAATGAAATACAATCTCCTGATTGCCAAAGCCCCACTGCATACAGCATGGCCAGTCACAGCCTCTGTACCTTTGGTGGAGAAGATTTAGCAACCTACAAAGAAAAATCTCTTGAATCTGTGACTGCATTTCTTCCCATCAAGTTTGTGATATTTAAGTCATTTTCCCTTCCATTTACCTTCCACAAAGCTCAGAGGCAGCAGAAATTGCCTCATTCTGTGGTTTTTAGCTGTCTTTCATTCATCAGTAGTCTATCATCAGTATGTTTCTCCCAGGTGAGATATAATCTATTAACATTTTTGGCAGCTTCTTGTGTGCTGCTTTTTTGCTGTCTTAACCCAAGTAAGCTTTAAGGGAATGTTTTTTAGCTGATTTGTATTTGTTTGGACAATACAAAACAGTTTTCTCAATTTTCTTCTGTAATTAGTTTTATCAGTATCAGTTTGTTCTTCATGAGAGAGAAAAAATCCAGACATTGCACATATTTGGTCTCTATCTTATATTCTTTAGACTTAGTTGCAAAGCCATTCTTGCTTCCTGTAGAGCTTTTGGAAACATCTACATTTATCTGTTGATATTTCTATTTTGAAATAAATTACAACAATTAAATAATACTGAAGTCCTTGACTAGAATTATCTTTAGCAACTCATTTAACTAATGTTTATAAAAACACTTTCATCTAAGGATCTTAAAGACTGCTATTACCATTATCTTCTAAGCTGCATCCCAGTTGCACTGCAGTGTGTATTCCTGAATGACACACTGCTTTGGAGTCTTTAAACTACACAAGAAAGTCATGGCTTAGGGATGTTTTTGACAACTAATTGTAGTTTTTGATAAAACTCTTCCAACTCACTCTGTGAGAACATAAGTCTCAGTATTTTCATTACTCTTCGTTCATATTTTATTTAGGCCAAGATTAGCTTGTCACTCACTCGTCTCCAATCTCTGACTCCCCAGTAATGTCCTTCAGTGTAACCACAGAAGCCCCTCTATGTGCAGCATAATTTATTTCTGTTTCATTTATGTACTAATCTTTGATATATCCAACTCATTCTGCCAAATGGTTATACTTGTACATAATATTTTTCATATGGTTTAAAGTCACATCTTTCAGCTGTGAAAAGTAATTTAGGTATGACATATCTACTATTTAGACACAACTCTAGGTATTGTAGAGACGCTCTTGTCCTTTCCCCCATGACCATTTTAAGCCCAGCAGAATGACACCGTCTGATAACGAAGGGCAATACTCAGAATACAGTTACTTGCAGAACAGCATGAGTAACCTGAAAAACCGATTACAGTGATGTAGTCCACCACTAGCCAGCTCAATATACAGGTTATAGTGGTTCATATGCTCTGCAGATTCTTCATAGACTCTCACCAACGTCCCACTGGGCCAATACATTTGATCAGTGATTGACCTGAATTTAAATTCTTTTAAACTCATGTTTCATGCAGTACGAATCAGAGGAGAACAGTACAGCAAGAAGAGCAACTGACAGAAATCTTAAGAACATATGTTACAAGTAGGCTACATCATCTGCCGGCGTAGTATTTAACACCGTCCCCTTTCTCAGCTTGTAAATTGTAATTGGATGAGTCTCTTCACACAGAGAAGGAGAGTAAGTGGGTGGGAAGATGCTCAGGAAGCATTTTACAGCTCTGTGATTGCACAGGAACCTGATTAACACTGCTCAAAACACTGCTCTTTTAAAGACTTATTTAAAGGAGCAGAAGAGAATTTTCTGGTTTCAGGATGAAGCACATCTGGCATAACACAGACACTGTTCAGCTACTGGTTAAATCTTTCCAATGGACCATTTAGATCATCTCTCAAATTAAAAGGGCAAAGAAGGTATAACAAGCATGCAGAGAAATCAAACATGAAGCAAAAGAAAGGAAATATGGAACATGATATCGTTGCTTCAGAATGTGGGGAAGGCAGAAAAATACAGGTAGTTTAACAAGTGGAACAGAAAATTCATAGAGGAAGGTCCATCTGTGCCTTTTGAACACAACACTCCAGGCTCACTCTCTGGTTCAAGAGAAGCCTACAGCAGATGACTGCTGGAAACTGGGACTGTAAAGCCAGAGAAAGGACAACTCTAGTCTTGCATGTTTCTTGTGCTCTTTCCAAAAGTATTTGCTACTGGTTGATGCTGTAGATAGGGTGGGCCAGCCGTGACCCCATACAGTACTTACGCTCCAAGGAGAGCGAGGAGCTCAGTCGCACTGGTAATTATCTCGGTGACAATAATCTGCCCTTCATTTTATGATATCTGTGACGAAGCAACAGACTTCTACAGATTTATTTAGGGCTCTTTGAATAAAGTACCCTATATATAGTGGGTGACAGTTACCAATAATGTTGTTGTTATTATTACTGTAGAGAAGATTTCAGCGTAAAAATGTTTTTAGAGCCAAGGTTTATACAGCCTGATTTCACATTGCACCTCCTACACTAAAATACTCCACTGAATACAAGAACACAATAATTCTAAGATACACTGAATCCAGAGGTTTGAATAGCAACTGTAATGGCTCCCTTAGAGCCAAGCCAATTCCAGAGCAAATATATAGCTCACATTTCATCTCCCAAATGAGACAGGAAAAGGCCAGTAAGAACATTCCTTATAAGCAAAAAGGTTTATAACTGAAATACAGACTTTTAAAACTTGCATATATTTTAGATTATTAGTACTTAGCTGCTCTGTAATGAAAGCTATGGTCAATAAATATCTCTGGGCAAGATAAGGATGATCTTTGATATACCCAACAGCTAGGAAGAATATCAGCATGGATACTATTTGGGTTTGCATCAATTCATTTTTACTGTGCTCTTTGGCTAGTGTTCTGATCCTTGCTACCCCGAATACCACAGGTAGCAGTATCCGAAATATCACAAACTTCTCTGAATTATTCCAAATTTTAACTGCAGTAATGAGATTGGCTTGTATCCATCATGGTTTACTTTAACGTCTTCAAAGTACTCCTTTTTAAACAGAGGCTGTCACAACTATAGCCAACATGTAGCCTTTAATCAAAGTAGCTAGAAAATAACGCACTCATTTGCTTAATAACATTTATTGCTAGTGTTACATACTGATGCACCATTTCATTACAGAATTAGCTAAGTTAGGTCAATGTATTATAGAAGTTGCTTATGAAAATGATTGAATAAACTTCGGACCAATCCCGCAGTACAGCACCAACCTCCAGACTAAGTGGGAAAAAGACTTCATCTGGTAATACAAGTTTGTAGGAACTAGTCCAGTGTTTTGAAAATAAAGGGTTTTTTTTAAACCATTCATTATTTAATCAAGCCTATTTACCTTAGAATGATTATCTACTTATTTAAATCTTGTTAATACAGTTATTATTCTTCAAGCATTTATAAAAAAAACAGGTAAGCTATCTGGTTCCTGTAAATAATATATTAATTAAATTTTCTTCACACAAAATAATTAATTCTGAACAGTAACACTGCATTATAAAACAATTCCTAATAAAACATGCTCTAATTATAATTCCAAAGCTCACATTATTTTTGAAACTTGTGTTGGCTTTTTGATAGATTATAATAAAAGCAAATTACTATATGTTTTAATAACATAGTTGTCAAATAAAGCCATAATGCCCAACTGATGACTAACCACAATGTATAATTTCCCCATAAAAGCTAATTGACAATTGATTTTCTTAAACACTGAAAGAATTCATCATGATTAACACTATTACAATGAAATACAAAGGAATTAGAAAAGATTTATCTCTAATTGAGCATTTCTGCAAATATTAGACCTACTGAAGAGAATAACAAAGTAGGTTAGAAACACAGCATCCTCTTCCCTAGTTCATAGACAGAATATGAATTACGAGGATGTAACCCAGGGGCTTGGTGCTTTTTTGTAGGTGCATCACGGTTTATATACACAGTAGCGGCATGGCACATTGCTGTCTTAGCACTCAAGCTCTGTCAACACGCTCAGCTCTGGGATCATCATCTCGTCTGCAAATCCTCAACGGGATTTGCTCTCATAAAGAAAATTTGAAAAAAAAAAAAAACCAAAAGAAAGAAGAAAACACTAACATTATGGAAAACATGAAGATGAAACCAACAGAAGCTATACAAATAATTTTTAAAGGTAGTTGATGTGACAGCCTCAGCTGCCCTCTAAGCGCAGTGGGTGGATTTCATGCTGGAAGGGAGCTAACAAGGGAGGCACACAGTTCCTTGCTGCTCTGCATCAGCCCCGTGCAGGAGGCATGTGGCCTCAGGGGCTTGGAAAGAAGCTGTGGAGCTGTGCTGGAAGCAAGTGGGCCAGTACCCAGAATGAAGCAAGGTAATATGAAATGGAAGCTAATGAGGGAGACAGGCAAAGATCCCCACTGCCCTGAATATTGGATAATTAGAGCAATAAATTTTTCCATGCCATATTAAATACAAAACAGGAAAGCCAGTGAGCATGATTATTATGTATCAGCTTGTCTAAGGACCTTTAAGCAGTAATTAAAATAAAAAGACATTTACCTGCCCTGCAGAATTTTTGGTGTGCAGCTCCCCAATGTCATGGCGACAGGCGATTCATGTTCTCCACTGAACTTAGTAGGGTTCTCATGGGAAACTTTAAAAATTTGTCGTGGTGGGATATGTCAGAAGGTACAAGTAGCATATAGTAGAACACAATAACAAGCTGAAAGGCTATTGCTGTATGAGCACATGGCAATTTAGTTATGCACACTCAAGAGCGCTCTGTACAGCCCGGAGAACCTGCAGCCCAAGGGCAGGAGGATAGTGGGCTGGCTTTTAAGCTGCTTTAGCTTCTTCTTGATGCTTTGATACTAGAGGAGCTGCCAGGGTCTTTTGGACAGCGCTTCTATCCAAAATATTCAGATCTTCCCCAGTATTTAAGTACAAATCTTTTGCTTTACACTTTTTACAGCGTGCATTTCATTCCCAGCTATTGCAATGTCAACTTCTTTTCTACAGTAGCAGATTTTTCCTTTTTTTGATTAAAATTAAAACTAAATGAGAACGGATGTTGCTTGTATTACTAAAAAGAAAAAGGCAAATGAGATTGCTCCTGTGCTTTAATGAGAACATAGAAATGGTAAGCTGAGTCATATAAACTAGAGCAGTTTTGAGAGAGATGTCTCAGTTCAGTACAACTATATAAAATTAAAGACGAATATAAAGTCAGCTAACAGTCTCTAGTTAATTAATCCATCTGCATTTACCATGGTTTTACCATGTACAAACAAGTAAACTACAGTTTTAAAATTACATTTGTTTTCCTTGCACCCAGAAACAATCATATCAGTTTAATGGAAGAAAAAGGCATGAAGATTTTTTTCATGCTTTTCATACCTAACACATTGTGAAGCAGCCTAGCCCTGCAGAGAAGGTCTAGGAAATTCTGTCATTTGTGTACACTCAGCTCACCTGGACCAAATAGCAGAAATGGTTTCACTAGAGAAGAAACTATTCCTAACCCACAATTTTCTTCCCTATCGATTTCAAAACTGCTATGGAATTATTCATGACTTCCTCAACAATTAGTAGGAATGACCAGATATTTGGATTTAATATCCAGCTTCCAGGTGGCAACTAAGGAATTTAGCACCCCGTTTTTCATCTACCTTTGTGTAACTAAGTTGACTCTGACAATGAGTCTAATCTGCTCCCTGATTGCTTTATCCTTTCCCTCATTTGGTCTAGTCAAACACCACTGTAAAAGTCCTCTTCCTGGGCCCATCCCATCATCCCTCTTATTCGTTCCTCTGCTGATCCCCCCCCCCCCCCCGAAGAAAACTCCTGATCTCATCTTAAAGAATTTACAGCATTCTTTCTCTACTTGAGCTTTCATCTCCCTTCACTCCTGTCATGGTGCATTCCCTTCCAGATCCCTTTTCTCTGCTGCCTCCTTAGGGCTGTATCACAGAGCTCCAGGTAATGTGCAGCATGTGAAAGAGCAGGAAGAGGAGAGCTGGTAAGACCATATATCAGGAGCTTTGGCCTATTGCTGGATTTTCAATTGAAAGAAGCAGCTATTCATCAACATGCGAAATTGCACATGAACATATCAGCATTTACAAATTCCTAAAGATACGGAAGGCTCAGCTGGTGGGGAATCCAATGTTCCTAAACTGCCAGATATCAAGCTGGGAGTGTAAGATGTCTGGAAACCTCAAACTAGAAAGCCAGGTTCCCCCGAGAAATTGGTTTAAGCCACAAACATTAAGGTATCCATCATCACGAAGCTGTGAGCCTTGAATCCAAACTTGGAGTCGTAATTTGATTCCCAGTGCAACAGTTCAGACTTTCTGGCTCCCCATTAGCTCTAGCAGATTGCACTGGAGCACAGAGCTAAGCCAAGCTGGTCAGAGCCTAGAAGCCATATTCTACGTTATTATGTACAAACACATCAGTCAAATTATGTATGTATATGAAACAAACAAAAAGCGCCTTAACCAACTCCATTTAAAAAAACCCAAACTGGTAAAATAACTTAAAGAATGCAATTATTCAATGAAATCAATCTCAGCATGCAATTTTGAGATAATAGGCTAAAATGTAACAGAAAGCACACCATTGCCTGTTCAAAAGCTAGTCTGATAGGAATGCTAAACTGACAATAACACAAACTACTAATAATCCATTTATTGTCCAATATTCTATAATGAACAGTTAGAATGGTCAGATCCTTTGGAAAAAGGTATAGGGCTTTGTATAATGCACTAAGTATAAAACCATGATCCTATTTACTATTTTCCATAAAACAAGAATATGAGAGCATTTGCTTAAATGGAAAGCCACACATATTTTCCTGAGCTATGCATAAGTGGATAATGACAGCCAGACTTCTAGACTTCCTCTCCCTGATCAGTTCTGAGGAACTGCCTTCAGTATGAAAAGTACTAAGTAATCCACATTGGTTTCTCTTCTTCGTATGTACTTTTGCATCTATCTGTCACTGCACCTGAGGAACTGCACCTGGTTTAAATCTAGCATTTATGACAAATACTGAGAAATACTTAAAAAATAAAGCAAAACCAAAACACAGCACAATATAGGAATTGCTTGTGGATGTCACTGTCAGAAAACAGTAGCAAAGGGAGCAATTTATTAAGTTTAGTTAAAAGGAAGCCAAACACTGAAGACTAATTCCATCCACGTAGAATAATATTAGCTATTTAATACTACCAGTCTTCATATTTCAAATGAATTACCAAATGAAATTGGGAGAACAGTGTTTTTCTTTATTTGGCAAAAGGAAAAATGTCCACTAAATAGCTTGCTTAGGTAGCCTTTCTGTATTCCTTTATTGGAATCAATGCACTGATCTTGCTAGAAGTACAGTGTCATTATCCATGGACAAAACAAGAATATCCTGGATTTGCATTAAGTTGGGCACCAGCTATAGTTTGTGTGTATGTGCGTGTGTCTATGCACATGCATACGTACAGTTAGAGAAGTCAGTCATTTAACACAAGCACTGCTCGTGTTACTCTCATACTGAGGGGTGAATATGTGTGCAAATAGGAATTTGTAGTTTGAGGACATGGTTGCATGTTTTTACAAGAGGATTGCTGCCCTCTTGAAAAAAATCAGACCTGCTATGTCACATGAATCACACGCGTGACAGTCAGCACCATGCTTGTACATTTAGATTTTGTTTTCATTGTTCCCTGTAGGGTTTTTTTCTGGCTATAATTAGAGTTAATCACATTTCAAAGTACCAAGATAATTATCTCCATGTCAAATTAGCTATTTTCAAATGAAAGACTATTTCTGCTTAATTTTTCCCATCTTGAAAGCAAAGCAGTGATCCCCAGATCTTTTATGTCATTTCTTTATGAACATCAGGTTACGATAAGCTACTTTCTGAACGACTGCTTGAATGCAATTTATTTTACATAGCTTTGCATAATAAAATGGCATTTTAGATAACTTATTCAAAGGGCAGATACTAATTCTCTGAAGATTTCATTAAATCACTCTTTTCATGTTAAATTAATGTGCCAAGTTAATTTTGGAATAAACAAACCAAGATATTTAATTGCTTTGTGATAAATATGTACTGCTTGCTTAGAATTTTATCATGCAGTTTTACATTTTAAAATTCCATATATTTCTGTATGTCTCGAGAGATTTAAATTTATATATTTACTGATACACACAATAAGATGTGTTTAATAAACTGGTAACCCCATGTGCATATCGGACAATTTTCTCTTCAATAATTATTTTGTATCCTGTGTTTTCCTAAAATATGAAAAAATGACAGAATGGGTTTTCTTGGAAGAAGTCAGTTCTAAACAAATTGAGGGGGAAAAACTGAAGGATAATGATCAGCTTTGACAAACGGGAACTAACGTTAAAAAAATGCAGCTGCACAAGAGCAAGACAGCAAAACTCAGAACTGAAGCCAGACTTACTTTACCTCAGATTTCACAGGACCACTCCCCTATTTTTCCCCCTTAAATAAATGTAAAGGTGTGCTCCAAAACTGCACCATGCAACATACACTTAGTTGGAAAACTAGCTTAACTGATTTTTGAGTTTGAGTTTCAGAAAATGGTCAACTTTAAGTGCACGCAGTCAAATCAAAACATTACACGGCCCCTGCTCCCATTTTTAAAAGTCCTAAGACACTCCATGATGGTTATTCCATGACTGATCCTGCCAGTGCTGCTTTCAACCTGTATCACTGGGTAAACAAAACCAGCACCTACTAAATCTGTGGTTAGAAAGATAAGTATGCACTGCTAAACAGTAATTAATGCAGCATCTTTAATAAGAGGGAGATTTCAGTGAGCTTTACTGGTATAAAATAAGCCGGCAGTCCAGCAACAATTATTTACTAACACTCTTAACAAGGAGAAAGATTTGACTAGAGATTTTAGAGCCGAAAGGTACCTTTGACAGCCATCAGTAATTATTATTATTGCTGTAACAATATGGTTGGATACATACTTTATTTCTTGGTAATATTTCATGTTACTTTTAAAGCATAGAAAAATCCATTGCAATACTAATATTTCATACTGATTTATGCAAGCATAATGTTGGAATTAGTACTCTGATGTTTTCTTCTGATAGGGTTGTAAAACATTCTTGGGTGTTATTTCAGATTTTTTTTATATCTTTTCAAGAAAATTATACTCAGCTAGAATAAATTATTTCATTTCTTCAGTTACCAATGAATAACAATCTTCTCATTGAGAATAGCTTTTCAGCATGTACTACAAACTGGGGAAGGAACACCCAAGTTGAACTGTCGTATCGATACTGATAGCACATTTTTAACTAGAAAATTAATTATTTCACAGTTTTCTAGCTGAAATGTTTCTAGTGAAACCTCTATAGAGAAAAAGGGTGATACTTGCTTATATTTATGGAATTATTTTTCTGTCTGGAAAACAATGGACGCTGATCAGTTGCTGGATTGATTCTTAGTAGATACGGGGTCTAGGAGAGCTTCCCTTCCTTGTGTATCCATACTCATCCAGCTGATTTTGCTACAGTCTCTTTCGCCAGGTGAGGACATGAGAGTACAATGCACCCAGCCAGGAGCACATGGGAGAAGGGAGCCAGAATCTCATCATCTTCCTGAGATTTATGTCGTCGTCATTCTCCTATGATCTACCAGCCTCTTAGCAGCTAATGTAGTACTAAAACTATCCATTTTACTTTGCTTTTCTGTGTGACATTCCCTGTGCTCCAAGGATGTTTACCTCAGTAACACAACGCAGGGAACGCCTAGTTGATGGATCACAAGCATACTAAAGCATGATCTACATGCCAATCTGCTCTGTTCTGGTGTTTTGGGGTGTATTAAAAAAGAGCAATGAGTTTCACAACTAATTGTCCTACATTAATAGAAGACAGCACTCGGTGTAAGTTGCATTTGTGAAAATTCAGTGAATTTTGTTAAAAGAAAACCATAGAGCAGAGACATTTTATGCTTCTTAATAGGATACACAAAAAGGTGTTTAAGCTCTTTCAGGACAAATATAGTCAGCATTATGATCGACAGTAATCCCCTATCAGAAAAAAAAAAAAAATCAAAACATGCTCAATTTTAAGCACAGACTTAAGCCTCTTTAAATCCAAGAGTACTAGAGCTCACCAAATTCAAACAGTCAGTAAACTAACAACTCAGTATAATCTAAACATCACTGAAAGTGAAGTACCTGCCCAAGTGCTTCATTGACTCTGGCTGAAATCATGAGTATGGGGAGCTCACAGCTAATATCACCTTAGCTTTTGACACACATATTTGTACTCCTACAAAAATAAAGAAGTATTTGTCAAAACATTTTTTTCCCCAGTGGTAGAAAAGTGTGCATGCATGTTCAAAATTTGAGGATTATGTGAAAAAGCAAAACCAGCTTGTTCTCCATTTTCCACATACTAAAGCAAACAGAGTGCACTCTAAGTGGAGTACACCTATTAGAGTACAGCTTATTCAGATAAATCTTCAAAGGGTTAAGCCCCTGGTCCATTTTCAGTGGTTTAAAATTCTCTTCTCTTAATTATAAAAAGTCACTATTTATCTGAGTGAAGAGGAAGAAGGAAGAGTGGATGGTCAAAGCAAAAGCAGAAAGTATACATGCTAATATGTGACCAGGTCCTGATCAGCATCCAATTGTGAACACAAGCATTTCTCAATGGGATGAAAATTTGATGATAGGTTGCATGTGCAATTGAGCAACACAAATACCTTATTCTCAGCCGCACTAAGGGCCAAGGCTGCACTTCTGAAAATAATTATTTTTTTGGAATACACAATTTTGAGGGTCATTGCCCATAGATTGCTGAAAATGCTCTCTCTGGGAATCTAGATTTATTTGTTTGGCCATGAGTTTCTATTTCACAATGCAAGATAAGGCCTATTTGCTGCTATTGCCCATCACAATGTAATCAGCTTCTGTTATTATCATTGGTTTATTCATTCTTCTGTAGCATACTGTGCTGTGCTCAAGTTCAATCAGAAGAGATTTATTGTAGGAATGACTTGTTCGTTGCTTTGCTTGCTTCCCCTCCTCCCAGACAGCACAGACATGGAGGTATGTAGGTGGGCTACATTTTAATGGTTTTCTAACCCTAAATTGATGTAACTTCTGGAAAAGTCTTTAAACTGATGCCCAACTATAGTGTCTAATTCTTGTTTCGCAGGGTAGCATTAATATCTAGCAGTTTCTGCCTCTTCACATTAACAGAAATTGTTTCAATGCAGGGTAAACAAAGTGAGAAAATGAGGGCACTGCTGCCTACATATGGGAAACGCTGCCAAAGGCAGCAGGCCAGGGCCAAAGAGAAACTCAATTCTCCTGCAAGCAGTCACCCTGTGGAGAAGGTTAGCTGTAAGATAGCCTGGCTGAGCACACTACAATCGTAGCGTAAGTGGAATTTTCTGCTGTAAGTTTTATAAAACCGTAAACCTTCTTGCCTATGTTTACAGCTACCCAGGCACTTTTTCCTATTACCAGAAGCACTTCAGGGGTTTGCTAATGCATTGGAAGCACCTTTCTGATAAGCCAACATAAATAGCTACAGCAATAAATCAATAAGCATTATGCTACTCCATGATGTGGAAGGGGATCATTTCATTATGCTGATAGAAAAAAATGAAAAAACAATGCACATTATAATACTATATGAAGTGCATTTCTATGTACAGAGAATCTGAGGTATATTATACCTCGATAGGAGAGGAAAATAATTACAGGATATGATACTCACCGAAAGCATTCAGTATCGCATGATAACAGTCAGGATGGGCTTATTAGAGAGGGTTGCATTAGAAGACAATATGCCTTATGAGGAAGATGGAGGCATTATTAAAACATAACGCACATGCAGAGTGATGTATGCATTACACAGTGACAAGCTAATGCTTCCCAGTAAAATATATTGTTTTAAACAGAACTTTAATTATTTAATTTCCTTGTTCAAGTGTGCAAAGCTCTAGCCAAGAAAGCATCTCCTTCCATATTACTTTAAATAGCACCTTTCTCCTATCTAGATGGTAGCTCCTATTTAATACTCTATTGCCACCAGAAAAAAAAAAAACAACTAATTGCATTAATAAAAAATTAATTGCATTAACAGGTGTTTTTTAAATTTCTTTAGTAAAATGAAAATTGTGCTTGAGAAGTTGGACCAACATGTTAATGGTCCTACTTTTCATTATTTGTTACATTTGTTCAATAAAATTAGCCTCTTCCTTTAATTAAACACATTTTATACTTTTATTGCCATTGCATAAAGTCCAAAAGTCACAACAGGGAATACATTATTGAGCCATTACACACTTCCTAGATGACTGAAAGCACTTAGTTTCACCTCAAACATCACAATGCTCTAGAGAAGGAGAATATGATGGTGACTATTAATATTAACAATCACTTAGTATTGTGCTTTTGCATTGACAGTCTCCCAGTGACTCCCACCAGCTCTGGATCCAGCTCGCCATACCCTGCAACTCAACCTCTACTGGCAGCTTGTCCCCCTGTAGAGCTCCTCTGCACGGGGAGGAGTGTCCGGTGTCCTGTGCTGCCAAAGCAGCTTCTCTCCAGCAATGGGAACAGAAGCTGGATTTTGCAAGGCCCAGCACCAGAGTCAGGCCTCAGCTCAGTTCCAGAGAGTCCTTAATCTTGAGTAAATGAAATATTAGGGGAAGATAACACTGTACCACAGGCTTTGCGCCCGATTCAACCAAACTGAACACTGAAATGCAAAAATAAACTTCGTGCAAGCTGTTCTTGCCAGCCCCACAGAATACACGAGGTCCAGAAAGGGTTTCCTGAACACTGTAGAAGGCTATTCCAAACTATCACATCGCCATAAAAGGAAGCAGGAAGAGACAAAGGTGGAGAACATTATCCAGTTTTTGTTTAAGATGCCTAAGTCCCAAGGGCATAAAAAACCACACAGTCTACCTAAGTCTGAGAGATACTCAAAGAAGTATTTCAGTGTGAACTTCAACATGTAAAACAAGCTTTACAGGACAGTGCCATAGGCTTGTAGTAGCTCATCTCATCTCAGTACTCCTTTATTTTCATTATCTGAAACACAGTGCTTCCAAGGCCTTTCCTCCTCTATTGCTTCTTTCTACACCAAAGTCTGGGCACTATCAACATTTCTCTCTGTACTAGTCTCTACGTTTGGGATGGTTAACCAAAACCTTCTTACAGAATCTTGGGGTTTTTTTCTTTTTTTTTTTTTTTTGGGTCTCCCTTACCAGACTCTGTATTTCCTTTGGCTGTAGCACTCGTGAATTTTCCTCTGTTCCTCTTCAAGTTGTCCATTAACACTACTCATTTTTACAGCCTCCCACATCTACCACTCAGTCTTCCAACTGAAGGACCTGCTTCCCATCACATCCCCTTCTATTCCTTTCACCTGCCCACAAATACTGTAGATATTTGGACAACCACAAGAAAGCTGCATTTTCTCAGTCACATCATTAGCATATGGGCTGACTAGGAGACATGACAGAAGTAAAAGGAAGGGAAATAATTTCAGTCAAATTGTTAGGACTTGGTTTTGGTTAAAAACAGAACCTCTGAAAATGTCTATATCAATTACAGTTTAATCTCCTTTGCAATCATTTACAATTCCATCCAATTAAGGTAGTTTTTGCAATATACCTCAAAAAACTTCCTATGTGCAAAATTTCCCTCTATTTACGTTCCCTGGTTCTAAATGCTGCTGCTCTATTGATTACTATAATTCAGCTCTAATTGCACTTTTACAAAGCAGAATGAATAGATTACAGTTGAGCTAGGAGAAAGCCAAACATCAATTATTAACATAACAGAGCTGGCCTTTACCATGTCTGTATTATTTACCTTGGGGAGTTTAGGAACCTGCTGAATAATATTTATTCTCGTAAATTAACCACTTCAAAATATTTGTTTCCATTAAGAAAAGCAACCAGACTAATAAAATACAATTTCAGCAAACGCAAACAAGCCCTCAGTGTCTGTAACGATACGTGAAAACCCAACACTTTCTCAGAAGGAGGCAGCCTTGGTATTTCAGAAAGCAGCCTATATATTCTTCACCAAGAATAAACACAGCTGGTTGATCTCCAGATTAGCTTGCAGCACAGGGTCTTTGGTTACTGTTTCAGTCATTGTTATTATTGCTAGGCTATTTTAGCCTCGACAGGGATCCAAACAGCAGTCTGTTTCAGTAAGGAGAAAAACCTAGTCATAAGGCTGGTATTTCCTCAGTGCAGTTTTTTTATATTTACAAGGCAATCACTAAGTCCTGTTTCCCAGCCCCGTTTTGGCCAGCACAGTGGTCATAGCCCCCCCGCCTCCCCTCATTGCTGGCTCTCTCATTGGTCCTACTTCTTGCCTGTGCATCTTCTGCTTCTTTGCTCCAGCCATCTACATTTCCATTAACAGTAGTTAATATTGACACAGTTTATACTCTAACCTTATGGCCTATAGCTCCAGCCAATGATTTGGCTATATTGATTTTTTTTTTTTTTTTAATATATATATAGCGCTAAGCAAGGAAAAATTTAAATTATTCCTCTAACCTTTGTCTCTTCTCTTTGGATACTTCACCTGCCCAAAGAACAGTCTCATCTCTTTTCTACCATTAGTTTGGTCACCTGCAGAATGATCTGGCTTAGTGCAGTGCCTGCCTGGCCAAAGCACAGGGGCTGGCAGTTTGCAACCATATGCACAGACCCACCAAGAATTTCACCTTAGGAGTGAATTTCAGAATTGTCCACAGGCAGATGGTATTAGCCACAATTCCCCTTCAGTATTTAACCGCTACTTTGAAGGCGGCTCACACGCTGCATAGATTCTATGGTTGTTCTGTAGGTAGAAGTGAATTTCTTCCAGTGAATAAATACTGTGCTTAAAAGCTATTGTTTCTCGAATAAAAATAATCACTAAAGCTAATTCTGTAAATTTCCACTGTATCATAAGAACTCACTGTACAATAATTAATTAGTTAGCCATTTGCAGCTAGGGCTGGAGGCATTCATCATCTTTCCAAAAGCATGCATATCACCATCTGTAACATCCACTCAGTGTTTTGGCTCTGAATGAGATAAAACGTTTAACACATTGGCTGCTAAAAGTTAGTAGATTTGTTACAGAATCATAAAATGTGAATTCTGTTGTGCTGCTCCTTTGAGAGTACAACCCCAGCATTTGCCACTATGGTATAGTCTCTCATCAAAAAGCCTGGAGGGAATCCAATGAAATCTGTGCACAATATTCAACTGCAAAGAGTGTTAATCCAGCTCTTTTCTCTGATTAGAGGAAATCAGCTCTTTCTACCCATTAGGCATCTTTTATCTGCTCCTGCAGTATAAATGTTTTTATTTCTTTTCAATTCTTTGGAAATAATATCGGTGCAGTAGTAGTCTAGTAACTGTGTATCTGTGATAAAAACTTAGGGCAAGATCATACCTAAGAAAGAAAACAAGATGCTCCTCCTTCTTTGATTTACCCAGGAACTGATTAGAAACCCTCTGAACAACACAATCCTTGGATGTGAGGAATCTCATCAAGGAGGAGCAAGGAAGACTGATAGCTCTGGCTTGATTAGATCCCTCTCCCCAGACATCCTGTCCCGCAGAGGGTTCCTGGTACCTCCAAGCCTTCCAGTTCTCTCCTCCAATGTATTGATTGCCAGGGGCCCACAGGCTATCTACACCCCCCTCCACATCTCTAAATGTGTTACAGGCAGGTTCCTGGAGCTGAAGATTCCCTTACCTCATTTCAGAGTTAGAGCTTTCCAGAATATAATTCCTACTGTGCAGATAAAACTGTGCTGCTTGTTCCTGGACGTGTAATTTTGAATTTGGCTGTGCTAAAGCCCAAGGGAACTGGTCTAACCAGTGAGCAGCATCAGCAAGTGCTCTGTCCTCGATACGTACCTCAATCTTGGGTCATCTACAAATTTTATCATTGGCAATTTTTTATTTACTTCACAATTATCTGTAAAAATGCCAAGTAAGATTAATTTTGATACTAATTCACTAAAACATCCACTCATTGATTCTTCATTAACAAATATTTGTCATGATCTAAGGGTCTGGCAGTTCTTAAAACACTTATACCTGTTTTAACAGGTTGTTAAATGTTGCACAGTGCTAGTTTCCCCTAAGAAATCAAAGCTTAAGCTCTGTATGTCAACCAATCTCTTCAAAAGTTTTTGAATTTATTGACCAATTTCACAGGTATTTTATAGTGCTAGAGACCTGAAACTTGTTACAATCCTACAATTTCATGAAAAGCAGTAATAAAAATAAGTAACCTCTTCTAAAAAAATGTCTCAAAGAACATGGTTCAGGGATGAACTCCACTCCTTAACCACCAGAGAAATCACACAAGGGATCAAACTCAAGACAAAAATTTCATAGGAAGGCAAGTTGCACTGGCTTGACTGTACACCAAATCACCTGATCAACTGGAATATTGTGCAGTGCTGTCAGTAGCTATCAACTGTACATTTAAATAACTATACAGGTACTTTGTACATAAAGAATGAAACCAGGTTTGAGAAGATCTATTTTAAAAACATAATGTAAAACACATCTATAAAAAAACCCACCAACAATTAAGCTCAGTCAACCAGAAGTTCTCTCTGCCAGACCCGTATGTTCATGTGCTCCCTTTTTCTTGCTACTTCCCTCACATGAGATATCATTGGCTTGATCTGGACATAAGCTTTCAATGCATCCCCCCCCCCCCCCCCCCCCGATTTTTCCCACAAGCCTTGAGGTATTAAACAAATGCATCTCTGTTTAGTGAAAACTTTCCCTTTCCTTCAAGAAATAGAGATGAAATCCACTCAGATAGGAGAAAAAAAAATGAAATACTTTAGTCTTAACATCAAAAGAGACAAAAGAACAGTGGAACACCCATTATTTCATTTATTTAAAAACAAAACAAAACAAACAACCCTCCCACCCAAAAGCCCCCAACAAAAACCCAAGAGATATGTCCTTTTTTAGGCAATACTGTACAGAGCCTTTAAAGACACCTGTGAATATTCACTTTTTCACATGATGTAAACCACCTGTATTGCAATATAAAAGTAGCAGCCTGTTATATCTTGAACAGATATAGTGTTATTAATAGCAAATTTCTCCTCCCAAATGAAGTCCTCCCATGAATATTTATCTACATTCAAATAGGAATGTCTCTCATCTCTGAAAAGAATTCATGAACTTTAATGGCAACTTCAGACAATTTGATAGGTTTATATTTCCCTCAAGTAAACAGCTTTGCATTAGCATATGAATGTTATTGTCTATCCTTTAACTTTGCCAGACACTGACCACTTTGTTGCATTTTTAATAGCTTATCCATGAGTTTTTTCATTAAACATTTTTGATCTAGTGTTAGCTTTGATATCAGCTTGAGAAAGAATTTTGCTTGTTTCCATATCAGTGAGCTAAAAGTTACCTAGATTACCTAGCCTAAATTAAAAAAAAGGCCTTACACATCTAGACTTACTTCTCTGTTATAACACAGGTATCTGAGGAAAACACAGTAAGTACCATGAACGATACAAAGATATTAGAATATGATCTGCATGTAGCATCATCCTCATTCTTACTTACTGCAGTAGTTTTTTTTAAAAATCAGAATGCTTATTTCACAGAAAATGGTACTTTAACATGTGTTTTTTCTGAATCCCCGGGGGAACTTAAGTTACATGTTGTCCTGGTTTCGGCTAGGACAGCGTTAATTTTCTTCCTAGTAGCTGGTATAGTGCTGTGTTTTGGATTTAGTGTGAGAATAATGTTGATAACACACTGATGTTTTTAGTTGTTGCTGAGTGGTGTTTATACTAAGTCAAGGATTTTTCAGCTTCTCATGCCCAGCCAGCAAGAAGGCTGGAGGGGCACAAGAAGCTGGGAGGGGACACAGCCAGGACAGCTGACCCAAACTGGCCAAAGGGATATTCCATACCATATGACATCATGCCCAGTATATAAACTGGAGAGAGTTGGCTGGGAGGGGCGGATTGCTGCTCGGGAACTCACTGGGCATCGGTCAGCAAGTGGTGAGCAATTGCATTGTGCATCACTTGTTTTGTATATTCTAATTCTTTTAGTATTATTATTGTCATTTTATTATTATCATAATTATTTTCATTCCTTTCTGTCCTATTAAACTGTCTTTATCTCAACCCACAAGGTTTTATTTTTTTTCTATTCTCTCCCCCGTCCCACTGGGTGAGGGGAGTGAGCAAGCGGCTCCATGGTGCTTAGTTGCCAGCTGGGGTTAAACCACAACATGTGTAAATATGGACTTACATATAAGAGAGGAGAGACATGGAGAGATCCCTGTTACATCTTGGAAGACCAAGGATCATTATTTATTTACATCTACCCATTATCTTTGCTATTATTAATGAACAACATGTGCCTGATATGAGTGATAGACAAAATTTTTCCTGTGTGAAGACCTCAAACATGGTAATTACTAAGGGTCACTGATGGGTCTCCAGCACCAGAAGAGATTCTGCTCTTCAAGTTTCCTATTAAAAGTGTATATTGAAACTCCTCCTAAAGGGAAAATACAGGGATGAAAAGATCCTTCCCTCCCAACTTGTTTAGCTTTTATTTTGACCTTAGTTGACTAACCTAGAAAACAGCAAATAAGCTCTTTTTTTTTTTTTAATATGAGAATATCATTATAATGAATTGAAGACAAGGCTACACTGGACATCTTTCATCTAAGTTAATGCGCACACTCGGATTATAACAAGTCTATAGTTTTACATGCTTCATAAAACATCTCTTCTAGTCAATGTTTCCATCAATTTAAAAAGTGATTCCTAATACTAAAGGTGTATGTTCTTATATAACATGCTTTGTGCCACATTGCTTCGAGTCTCAGTCTAAGGAACTAATGAAAGTGACTCTTTCCCACAACAAGAAGTCCCACCTAGCAGACCTAAGCCAACAGATGCCTCAGAAGGTTGAGATAATTAGATAATCCACCCTGATATAGGAAGGGATTTGCATGCATTTGTTTTTACACCTGCTGTGACAGATGTAGCCCCAGAGCTTTCTTGGACTAACTCAATTATTCATCATCATCTGTTTATCAGTCTACTTGTGTCTGAAACGAATTTCAGAGTAAAATAAAGCAACAAGGAACTGCTACCTCAGTGGACTGAAATTGTTCATATGACTGCTTCAATTCCTGATTTACACAGGGCAAATGGGAATTGCCATGCAAGTCAAGCTAATGGTCCATTTCATCCTTTGTCTTACTGTGTTCTAGAAAGATGCTCTACAGTAGGAAATGGTGGGTAACCATTTAGAGAGACAGGTTTCCTTCCTATCCCACCCTCCAACTGAGACACTGTGTCTAATTAAGTGTGAGAGTTTACATCCCTTCCAGAAGAAAGTCTAGAGTTGAATTGTGTTGGTAACTATTATGACTTTGGCTAAGAGCCAACTGCAGTCCCTCTTTAAGTTTTTCACACTTGCCAGTTTCCCCTTCTGCTTAATATTCCTTCATTATTTTTAGTACTGGTCTAGAAGTCAATCTTCCAGGATGTAGATCAGACATTGCTTACTGTGAATTTTTGTTGGTTATTTAGCTGTTCCCATACTTTAAAAGTGTCCTTAAAATCAGTAAAATCAAGGCAAAAACTTGATAGAAAGGCTTACTGTTTTCCTAGTTAGCTCTACGCATGTACCTGGAGAGATCCAGGGTGTGTTCAGCTCTCATAGCTGTCACTACGTACTTTAACTTTATGTTAGCAAACTGTTGCACTCTAATATGTATAGATAGTAGGAAGAGTGAAGCAGCTAAAAGCTGAAGTCTTCTATAGTGATTTGAATTAAGAGTCTGTCACCGTCTGAATTATTATTACTGTTACTTTAGGAATTACATTGCAGCATAAATTATTATAATAAAGAAGCCTGGCAATTGTGATCTTAGCCAAAGTGCCTGAACCAGGTTTAGCTTGCATTATGCCTTTTGGGCCACTGGGGAAAAAGAAATTCAGAGATTGCTTCTATTTGGAAGAGGAGCTGTGACAATGCCAAATACTTCTATAATTAACTGCTGTTTAGCTATGGAGGCAATAGATGCCCTGTCCGCACCTCTGAAGACCATGACCTTCCCCATGGCACTCCCACAGTTTCTCACCCAAGCATTCCCTTCCTGGGGTCCACACTCCCAATGCTTGCTCTATCACTGTGTCTGGTTTGCCCAACTCCCCTCTGTGCTTGCTCTCTCTTACAAACACACCTCAGCAGAATGAAATCCAGAGAAAGCCTCATGCTCCATGTGTACACCACAAATACATTTGTTTGAAACATGAGAGATGCCTGTGATTGGGCTGAAAGTGGCAGATGTGTAGCTAGTTGATGTTATAGAACAGCACAATTATCAACTGTTTTAAGAGAAAAAAGCAGGTATTCTCAACCCATAACTGTACTTTATCAAACCATAAGAAAAATCAGACAAAAGCCAAAACAGGAGAGTCTCCACAACCAGACTTCAACACACATGGTCCCCCAGGAGTGACGCTGAGTGTGAGGGGGTCCCTCCTGCTTTGACAAATGCCTGTGGATGGTGGCAAGCGGCCACTTTGCTGGCTGTGGCAGGGCCTCCCGACAGCCATCTCATTGCACTGCTTTCACCCAGCCACTCTGCCGTGGAGAGAAGAGTGGAAGGAAGCCACCATTCCTACCAAGTGCACGAGGTACAGCACAAACACCCGCACGATGCTGCGACTTCAGCAGGCAGGCTTGGTGCACACCATGTGGAGAGCTGAAACACTGCCTGCTTCCAGCCTGTGATGAACCTGGAAAGTCATACCCCAATGCCACCACCTCTGCTGACCTCCAGTGTGCTTGAGGGATTGGGTTCTCTTTTTTCCACTCCTTATAGCTTTTAGGGAATATAAGCAATGAAACTAGGAGGAACTGGGTCACAGCTGTACCTAATAACTACTTGTGTGACTCGCTGATAACAGCAGCAGCCCCACACCCCACCTAATGCAACACTGGAAAAGTGAAGAGATGCAACAAGCAGAACTGGATTGTGATCCTTAAGCTCCCCCTGCCTGCATCTGCAGGCGTGCGGCAGCACTCGCTTAGCTAAAACGGCCAGAAAACTGCTTCATGTGAAAACTAAACAAGGGAATTATTTCCTACTTGATTCAGATTTTCCTCAGATGTCTGGGTTGCGATTCCTTTCCCTTTGCACCAGAAAACTCAGTTATTTAATTTACAAAAGCATGTGTCTTGGCAAATGAAATGCAGATGCAGCTAGTTTTTCAGCAGACGGATGCAACGTTTTTACTGTGCCCCAAAGGCAAACCAAAACTACAACAGAGAACAACTGAGCATAATATAAAATTCAAACTCTAAATAAGAGAGAAATAATCTTGGCAGCAGGTTAAGTAGAGTTGAGTGACTAACAAAAATGTGGAAGATTAAATATGTTTTAAGGAGAATTAAAGATTTTAATTTTTTTCATATTTAGAGCTTAGTTATCTTAGTTATATGTACTTAATTATACAACTTTTCTAATTCTGGGTATGAATTTTAAAGTCCATGTAGGATAAGTCATTAAAAACCACAGTTCGAGTTACAGTATTTAATTCTAGATTGTCAGCAATGCAGGCTTCAGAAAATACAAAGCTTTCAGGTGAAAAAATGTCACTGCCTTAGGATAGGGCCAGAGTTTCACTTCTGCATGCAAAAATAAAATAATCTACATAATTTGTTTCAAATTGCTGTAACATGGCAGGATGTGGAGAGCATTAGAGTGGACTAATTTCTTTACAAAGTAATATAAGTATAAAAAAGTGGCATCTTACTGTATTTTTCACCAGGGAAAAACCCTGAATTTATTATTATTTTTATATGTTTACCTAGGCTTCACCTTAGATCATTTATTGTCTGAAAAACAATCTGTTAACATTTAATCCACCCAGGGCCTGCCCTGCATTACTTGTGTTTCGTTCCAAAACCAGCATTATGTGTTGATTGGAAGGCATATAAAACTATGTTTGTACAGCTGATGTCATTTTTCTCCAGCATGTGTCTGCACAGTTCATACACACCACCACCACCACCAATTCACAGGTCTCTCTACAAAATGTGTCTGGCAAGAAAAGCTTAAAGAACATTTAGAAAAAATAGAGCAAATCTTCACCTTTCACAGCTGGGTCTCGTCCAGTAGATCTGATTAACTGGTTTGGCAGCCACTCTACCAGAAAGCCACGTGCACAGCGTAATGCAGTACTACTCTACAACTTTATCTTAATGTAAGTCATGAGATTGTTTACAGATAGCAAATGATAGATACTCTTAGTGTTCAGTTCAGAATCTCTTTCAAATAAGCATTAAAATAATGGCTGTTCTCTCTTCTACAAAACAGATCCAGGCATTGCTAAGCCCCCAAGCATAAGAGTGAAATTCACCCCGATGCCAAGGACCTTCACTAAGACTCATGCGTAAAATGGTGCCAAGGCCTTGTACTTCCATCAAGCATTTTTTCCAAGGCAGTACCTCAGTATGCAACTCCAGATGTATATCACTGCTTAATACTATTCTTTCAAAATCTGTCTCAAACCACATTATATGCACGTGCAAATTTTTTGGTTCACTTTTGTGCTTCACACAAGGGACAGCTATATTTGAACGGTGGTTGAAATGACTCCTTTATGTGTGCTGTGTACAAAGCAATATGGCATCTTGAGTAAATTATTTTTTCATAGTCTCACATTTAAAATGTAATAATTCCAAGGAATAGGATTCGTACTCAGGTCCATATGGCCTGGTTTACCATTTTTACAGAAGTATTTTTTAAAAAAGAAAAACCCAAAGTAGAAATTAATTCTTTAAACTGTCCTGTTCCTTGTTTTCTATCCAACTCCAAAGACCTTGAAATATAAATAGCACCAGAGTAGTCCAGGCACTGAAACATGCACTAACTCTTTCTGCAGGCATAAAGAAGAGTTACTCACTTATGACAGGTATATCCATTTGATCATTACCTGGAAATATTCAGAACATGCATCCCTGGGAGACAATGCATCTTGCTAGGGCTGAGGGCTGTCATATTTTATGCAACTCATGTTTTTAGTGAATCAAGATTATTACATCCACCAATCTACGCCTGAAAGCGGAATCATAGTAGAGAACTAGGCTTTAAATTTTCTCATTATAAGGAAATCAACAATTTTGTTCTGGACCCAGAATCCCCCCAAAGCTACAAGGCATTCACAGTAAGTCCCCTAGTACAGCGCACTCTGCTACAGATCTGTTATATACGTCATTCTTTTAGCTCCAGAGTTTTCTGAAACTCAAGTCCTGTTACATAGGGATCATACAACTTGGGTAAAGTAGGAATTTGTCTAAGCCAGGGCTGGATGTGGCCATAATATGAATGATGAACAGCCACGTGGGCTTTCTCCATCCCATTCCAGTAGCACGTAGCCTGCAGGACTTGCAGGTGGCTGTGCTTGCAGTTCCCTGGGACTTCACCAGAAATCCTCATTTTCACATCCCGCACTCCACACCACAGAAAAGCAGTATCACAAGAAAGTTAACACATCTGCAAAATACCTGAATCCTTTGTACAGGCAAAGACAAACCAACAGGACAGCACACGATAAGGAGCAGCAATACAGGGCCCAATCCTACTTTCCAATATGGAAACTAGGAATCCCGAGTTCCCAACACATTAGACCTATTTGATCTCTAAGGAAGAAAATAACAGATTCTGCACTTAGCTTTGTGTTTAGCAGCATTTCTGTCACAGGCTCAGCAAGTATTCCTGCAAGATTCAGCACTGACTAGCTAAGCTGTACTCATGTTAAGTAGCAGAAGGGGAATGGGTGGAAAGAATGTTATCATTGTGCTGCACCTCTAGACTAATCTAATCAGATTCTCTCTCAGGATCAGGTTGTATATAAAAAACTTAGTCTGGGTTTACCAATCTATTTAATCCATTGTCTCCATTTGCATCTCCTACCAAATCACATTGTTACAGCAACTGCACCACCTATGAATCCCTGTCAGGCCAGTTACCAAGCACCACATGATCGACCTCTCTTCCCCACCCTTGCACTGGAAGGATGCTATGGTCTTGCCAGGGCTCAGCACAGCCCTCCGGCCTCAGCACTTCTGCATCCCTTTGGAGCAGTGCTAGCACAGCCACATTGTTTTTCCAGAAACAACTACCTTCTACCTGTGGAGCCACCTGACAGCTAGAGGAATCAGAACAGGCTTTTTCATCTGTGTCTAGCTCTCTCGTTCATTCCTTGGCTTTATTAAACATTTTAGGTGGTATAAGCTAGGTCTGCTTAGAGAACCACTGGTTTCAGAATCCCTCTAGAAATCAGCCGAGATCTGATGGCACATCTGTCCCTTCTGCCCTCAGCTCTCCCAGTTCTTCATGTGGAGTCACAAACTAGCATATATAACTGCTTAACTACCTATAGGTTTCATAAAAATATCCATTGGCTACTTCCATTTGGGAGTTTGCTTTTCTTCCCCTGCCCTGTCCACTCTCTGCTCCCTCTAGCCGCCCCCCAGTAAGCTGGCAACTCCTTCAGAGGGAAAGGGTTTGCTCTGGCAATCATGTCTCTTTAACAACACTTAACAACACTGCATAAATGCTTGGAAAAATATGGAAGAAGTGTTTA
Source organism: Gymnogyps californianus (assembly GCF_018139145.2). Classification (NCBI taxonomy): domain Eukaryota; kingdom Metazoa; phylum Chordata; class Aves; order Accipitriformes; family Cathartidae; genus Gymnogyps; species Gymnogyps californianus. The sequence goes on from NC_059482.1 coordinate 14,294,811, forward strand.
CAGTAGCTGCATATCATGAGAGATTTATAGGCCTATTAAAAATTATTAGGCTTTGCTTCTTCAGTGACAAAGCTGCTTTCATAAACTGCTCTCGACAACTTCATATCCAGAGTCTGCAGGATGTATATTTTCACATTTTCAAAGTGCCATATTTCCTTCACCATTAAATTTTTTGTTTTGTTGTTTAAAACAGCAATTCCCTAACTCTTCTGACCTAGCAATTCAGTTTAAAAATGTATGTTACCCTGGAAACAGTTTCAAATGGACAGCATAACTATAGGGACTGTTGTGAGTAATGCTGCAAAGTGTTCCCAAGTGCCCAAATAACTAAGATGTACATGTCACAGATCCAAGTATGCAATTGGGCATTGATCATTGATTCCAGTTTCAATTGCTGATACACTTTGATTGGACTCAGGGACCTTATTCACAATGGGAAAGTCTTTACCCCTGAATGGGGCAAGCAGAGAGGCAAGACAGTGAAAATATCATTTTCATATTGGGTATAATATCAGCTCTCACCCTTCCCCCTCTGACCCACGAAGAAACAGAAGGGTTAGTACTGTCCTTTCGTACTCATGATGGCCATGATTCCTTCCTTTAGCATCCACATATAAATTCCCAAAGGCTATAAGGAGAAGTCTGAGATCTCTCTGCTTACTACAGGATCATAATCTTAGATTTTGGTTCAGTTGATTAAAATGAGAAAACCATTTGCAAATGTACTTTGTATTAGAATTCAAAAACATGGAATCATGGCTGCTCTAATACATGAGACAGATGATACAGTTGGACAAAAAGAGTTAAACTCAGGAGCAGTTTCATAATTTCATTTTAATCTGCTCAAGTTAAAAAAAGGAAAAAGATCAATATTTTCAGAATTTTGAGCTGAAGTGATAGACTGAAATCACCCTACTCTCCAAGTTTCATTTGGGTTTGCCTAGGAAAAGAATTGCATAAAACTTGCTCAGCATAGAAAGCCCTTTGGAATGGGCCTTTTTCTACTAACAAAGGCAGCCCTTTGTGTGATACAGACATTTTGAACAACAAACAAAATTACATTAAAAAAATCTAGCTGGAATCTATTACTTGCTTCCATGAATGATAACAAATCACAATACAGTTGCCAAAAGAAAGATTGTTTCTATTTCTAAGGAGGATACCAAAGCTCTGTATTTGCTGTCAAGGCATTTGCAAATATTTCTGTCCATCACATCCCTCGAGTCTTCAGTGCTGGACAGGTACTCTAGGTTATAGACAGCAGTTACAGTTAAACTGTGTTAATGAATTAAACACAAGTCTGCACAGAAGCAGTCATGATTTACATGATAAAACGGTCAGGTAAAGTCTCAGTGGTAAATCACGATGAGAAAAAATGGTTTATTCAGGTTAATCCTAGTTAAACCATATCAATTTTTCAGTGTATCCCAGTGGTCTTTTTTACAGAAAAGATGAATGTGACCTGAATAGAAGATGACTGATTTCAAACCTAGCTGAACCCATTCACAAGAAGAGGTAACAAAATTCCAAGCCAGCAGGCAAGAGACAAAACGATTTGAAGTTTTCCTTCAGACTTTCATCTCTGTGATACGTGGCCCCCATTGTGCAATCTAACCCACTAAGACTATTTAGCAACACCAGCAAATCATCACTGACCAGGAAAGTAATTAAAATTCAGCACTACCCCTAGCATTATCTGCTGTTTGCTATTGGCTAAAACAAGAAAGATGCTGCAAAAAGAAATGCTGCAGTACTCCAAAGCAGTGGAGTTTGTAAGCAGAATGACAATGACTTTCAAGATACTTTGCTATTAAACAACTGGGTGGGACCAATTCCTTCATTTTTATGGAGCTGAATACCACCTAAAACTGAATGAAGTGGGGCATCATTTTTTACTGTAACATCTATTGTTCCAATGCTAATCCACTGGAAGAAAACTATCAGCCTGATATTATCTGATGTGCATCCAGCTTCAAGAGAAGTTCTATTTTTCCTCTAAATGCAGAGGAAAATAAACATCTCTAGAAAGGTTCTCCTGTGTGCAGAGAATATGAGAACAAACTCTTTTTTCCCTAACTAGCTACCTTGGAATGGTTTAGCATCAATGAAGAAAGTGAGATGACTCATAGGAATAATGATTTTTATGGGTATAAACACTATGCAATCAGGACTGGAGCCCACAGGCTGCATGTAATTAATCCTAGTAAGTACACTGAGGAGACATGGAGTTTCTCACGTGCATGTTTGCAATATATAAACCCACACATATTTTTTTAAAAATTATTATTATTTTAAACACTGTAGACATAAAAGTATGGAAGCTATTCTGTGCTGTGTCCTAGGAATTACACTGCATATGAGATCACAGTTGTGAAACAGACAGCTATGCTTACTGAATGCTGTTAGGGCCAAAATACATACAAAGTCAGGTTAACAAAAGAAAGCAATACCCAAACCAGAAACGTTTGCAATGGGATTTTGAGACTTGCAAAAAGTGTTCCCAGAATATTGTCTGGAATTTTATAGAATGTGGAAAATCATGTCGGTTGAACAAACTACCTTAATGTCAGGAATCAATCACTAAGTTCTAAAGTAAGACCTTAGATTAGATAAATACAAGGCAAAGTGACACCCCATGCTAATATTGTCCATATGCATGGACATTAAGAATGCACACCATAACAAACATTAGCAACTAATGCTTCATAGCAGCTTCAGATACGTTCAGTTTATTTTTCTCCCTGCCTGGAACGCATGCTCAGTTATACCCACTTTTCTACACACGTGCAGCAAGTTTTTTTGACTGCACATGTTGGACCTTTCAATACAAACTTTAAATTATAGTTAGTGGCACAATTGCCGTTTGTCTCAGCCAGCTAACAGTAAAAGAAAGAGAAGCAACACCTTTGAGATTTCAGTATTTTCACAAGCACGAGTGGTGTCCTCACAGCATTAGATACCAGCAGTAGTGACCAAATGATCTTGAACAATAATTATCTGCGGTCAAAGCTGAAGCAGATAATAGAATTAAATGTTCCATTTCACTGAAGAAGGTGGGTGGGTAATAAAATCCTCTGTGGGTTTAAATGATGAACTGTCCAGGAAGAAAAGAAAATAAGGGAAAACCAACTACAACAGCCAGACAAGCAGTAACATAATCTGCAGACAAAGATAGCACAAAAGTGTGGAACAGAAGACTAGAAAGTGTTTACTTCCCCCCCCCCCCCATGTCACGGTCAATATGTAGTACACCAGCTATGTATTTCAGATGGTCCACAAAAAAATTTCATGCTTACATGGCTTTGGGCTACTATTTAAATAAGTTAAGCAACAGAAGTTAATTTAAAAAATCCAACAGTCTAAGCCAAGGCCAAATGTGATGAGATCTTGCAGATGGCACACAACAGCCCTGACCACCCAGCACCTGGATAACATCACTATAAATGTGCAAGTCTTGAGCAGAATCCGTGCAAGTCTTGAGAATAATCTGTGCGAGCCTACAAGGAAGGGACGAGAGTGCAATGAGAATGCACAGCCTTTTATTTCTTTAAGCACTGTGTGGTTTTTTTCCCCATCTTGTTTTTATTCTAAACAATCCTTTTTTACCTATTCCCATCTGAGGCAAGTGTTCATAATCTAATACAGGACTTTGTGGGTAGCTTCCCCCCCCCCCCCGCCATGATTTCTCCCACACTAATTACAACAGCAACTAAAGACATAAAGGGGAAATTTGTCAAACATTATAGATCTTCCTTTTTCTTTCTGAAAAAGTATTCTTCACAGAATATAGTATCAGATTAATACAGATATGGTATCCCTAATAAATTACAACAAGTAATTATATCATGGACACCTTCAACAGCAGTACAATTATTTTTGCATTGTCTGCAGCTAGTAGTTAAGAATCACAGATAAGCTATTTCTAGACAACTCTGATAAGACTGTGGCTTTATCTGAGCCCAGAGATATCCTCTTTCCCTGCAAGTTGCATACAACTCAAGACCTGACAGATACATGTGTTAGAACCTTTTCATAATTCCAGTAATGAAAAATAATTATAAAGGCAGTCAAGTGAGATTTGCGATGCCAGCATTTTAAAGTAACTTCTGAATACACTAAAAGCATTGTCACTTATCCGTACCCTGAGTCTCTGAAGAACTATCAAATGGATAAATTTTCTTAATTACTCCATCTTCCAACTAAATGTCATCAGTGCACTGGAAGTTTACTAGATCCAGTTTCAGTTTTCATAACCAAAATCTTTACAATCTTAAGATGGCTTCCTAATTCCACACTTCAGTAACTGGACACGGTGCTGAGCCATAAGGGATACTCATGGCTATGTCAAAAGCTCAGCTCAAACACTGGATCAGCCCAGTGCAGAAGCAGGAGCAGCAAAGCAAGCATGGCAAGAGGCCTGCCTAACCCCACCCATCTGTGTTCAAACTGTCTCTATTCCTCCCAGGTTATGTAATCCTGCTTTGACCTCTTGTATGCTACCTTTCCGTGTTTGAGTTTTTTCAGGAGCTTCTTGTTCATTCATGCAGCCTCCTGCCACTCTTGCTTGACATCAGGATAGACCACTCGAGCTTGGAGAAGTAGATCCTTGAAAATCAGCTAGCTGTCCTGGATCCCTCTTCTCTCCAGGGTTCTATCCCATGGGATTCTTCCAAGCAGGTGCCTGAACAGGCCAAAGTCTGCTCTTTTGAAGTTCAAGGTTGGAATCCTGCTGTTTGCCTTTGTCTATTGTGTCCGGATCCTGAACTGGACCAACTCACAGTCACTGCAGCTAAGGCTGTCCCCAGCCTTCATATCCCCAACCAGTTCTTCCTTGTCTGTAGATATCAGGCCCAGCAGAGCATCTCCTTTCATTGGTTCCTTAATCACCTGTGTTAGGAAGTTAGCACTGATGCACTCCAAAGACCTCCTGGCTTGCTGGTGCCCTGCTGTGTTGTCCTTCCAGCAGATATTTGGGTGGTGAAAGTATACCATGAGGACCAGGGCCTGCAAACATGAGGCTTTTCCAGTTGTCTGAAGGCAACTTTGTCTACTACTACTTCCTGACGAGGCGGTGTGTAGCAGACAACCACCACAATGTCACCCCATGTTGGTCTGCCCCCTAACCCCGACCCATAAGCTCTCAGCTGGCTCATCACCTTGCCCAGGCAGAGCTCCATGCACTCCAGCTGCTCTCCCACATACCAGGCAACTCCCCTCCTCACCTTCCTGGCCTGTCCTTCCTCTCCTAAATTCTGTATCCTTCCTTTGCAGCAAAAATTACACAACTAAGTAATTTTGTTAATAACACCACCACCACCACAATAACTGCCTAAACTGAAATGGAAAGCTAAAATTATGGGATTTGGCAAATTATAATCCAGACAAACAGTTTGAAGCATTAAAAAAATTATCTAAAACTTCAGCTGGCTAATGACTGATACAGCCTCACACTAACCTTGAGAGGTGGCTATGGGAATACAATGGAAGTTACAGCTGCTGAACCAGTTACTGGAACACTTTGTAAATAAAATTTAGCTGAGTAGCATGTGAAGGAAAAAGTAAACTTCACCTTTTGAATATCTGAGTAAAGCCTTTTATTATCAATTGTCCTGGTTTCAGCTAGGATAGAGTTAATTTTCTTCTTAGCAGCTGGTACAGTGCAGTGTTTTGGATTTAGTGTGAGAATAATGTTGATAACATGCTGATGTTTTAGTTGTTGCTAAGTAGCACTTATCCTAAGTTAAGGACTTTTCAGTTTCCCATGCTCTGCCGGCAAGCAGGTGTGCAAGAAGCTGGGAGGGAGCAGAGCCAGGGCAGCTGACCCCAACTAGCCAAAGGGGTATTCCATACCATAGAACATCATGCTCAGTATATAAACTGGGGGGAATTGGCCAGGAGGGGCGGATCGCTGCTGGGGTATCGGTCAGCGGGTGGTGAGCAATTGCATTGTGCACTTTTTTTCCTTGAGTTTTATTTCTTTTTTTTTTTTCCTTTTTCTGTTATATTCCTTTTCATTACAATTATTATTATTCTATTTCATTACTATTATTGTTAGTATTATATTTTACTTTAGTTATTAAACTGTTCTTATCTCAACCCGTGAGTTTTACTTTTTTTTTTTTCCCTGATCCTCCTCCCCACCCCACTGGGAGGGGGGTGGTAGGGGTTAAACCATGACATCAATATTGCCACAAAAGCAAACAAGTGTTAAGCACAGCATCACAGAGCAGGAATGCTGAGCATGTAGTCCATGCAGACTCATAAATATTCATGATTTGCAAAGGAAAACAGGGGAAAAAGGGGCTCGAGCAAAGGGACTACTATTATTACTTACCAGTCACTCACTCCACTTCTTTTCTTCTGCAGTACACAAGCTATTGCAGCAGTTTGGTCATGCCTCCCCTGAGCTCCTGAGTACTTGAGTGTGCCACACTCATCAGCTCACTTTATTTTTAAGGAAAACTCCCCCTTTCCACATGTATTAAGGTGACCCCTATGCTCTCTCCTAATGAGCTGTGTAGAAAACCAGATATTTATCCTAATTAAAGGACAAGGAAAAGAACATAAGCATTTCCCATGCCTTAATTCTAGATACCACTTTTTGCAGCTATCACCCAATTTCTAATTGTGTGAATACTAATACAGCAAATTCACAAGTTCTGTAAATTTTTTTTTTTTAAATCTGATCTTCTAAGCAGGGTCAAACTCAGAAGGACAGAGAGGAACACAAAAGCCGTCCTGCTTTTCTTAGCGAGTGACTTGTAATCAAGGTAGTAAAAAGAAGGAACAGCTTTTGCCAGTTTATGTTCTGCTGGAAGCACTGAAGATTAAATGCCAGCTCCCGTAGTCATGGAAAGTAAGAGAAGCAAAGCAGCAAATAATGCCAACCACTGCCCGTCCAGAGAGCGGCCTCATAAGCAACTCACACAGTAGGTGAAGGGAGCTGAAACTGCACCTTCTGACACAGAAAAGTGAACACAAAACAAGGTACAGACTCACTCTGTGGCAGCTCCAGTTAGAGACTGCACCTTATACTTCTTGCTAAAAATTTAAGAATCAAATCCAAATATTTTACAGTGTAAAAATCCTTTAGTGAAAATTGATTTGTTAAGACTAGTGCTCCTCATATAGTGATAATGTATGGGTTGCACTTCCCTCTGTGAATCTCACATTGCTTAATAAAGGCTCAAGGAACTGAGCCTTCCAGCTAGAGCTGGTCAGAGTCTGCAGTTCCTGGTGCACAGAAAATTTTGAAATGAACCAGCTTAGGGATATACCCTACAAAATTAAAATCTTAAAATTGCTTTCTTCATAAAATAAAAGCTCCCTGAATACTTCATTCTGATGTTGCTTCCCTCTCCCTTTATATTGTAAATTATGTCACAGCATATATAGTAATATTTTTAGATTGCAAATTAAGCATAGAGCTTGTCAAAATTCCTTAAAGTTATTTAAAAAAAAATTCAAACTCACCACTTTTTTAGACTATTTTGGTATCAGAGAAATAGCATTTTCTAAAGAAAAAAACCACTTTATCAGGATTTTTTTTTTTAACAAGTTTTCTCCAGCATTGACAAAAACAATAATCCCAGGCTATAAAAGCAGGCCCAGAGAAACAAAAAACCACCACATCTCCCATTGTAGGTTCCTATGCACAAACGAGCAGTCACCACATAGACCTTTCACCCAATCAGCTGCATTGCCTACTGGTATTTCTTTCAGAATAGATAATTATTCATGCCCTAACTAGACCAAGAAGCACCCCTCTGAAAATGAGAAATTATTCTTCATCAAGTTTTATTTCACATACTAGAAAGAGCACAGCAGTAAATATCTCGCAGACAGAGATCAAATGTGGAATAGTGATGCTGTGTTTTGTTTACGTGGAGCTCATCTGCTATGCCTTGCTGAGCAGCAGCTTTAAACAATGATTTCAAAGTTGAATTTGAAATTATCAAATTACCAAAGTCAGTTTTCATGGGTACACGTGAACCATAGGTACATACCAGAAACGCAAATAGGGAGAACTCAGATCGTGCACCATTAATTTATTTTCTTGCCTGCTTATTACAAACCTGGTTCAGCCCAACAGGCCAGGTCACAACGCAGCTGCTCAAATCCCCACTGCTCAAAGAAAGCGGGCAATGGACCCTTCTGCTTCTTTGGGCAGCAATGGTAACTTAAAGCCTTCATAAAACTATGGCTGTAAATTATAATGAAAGAGGACGATGCTGAGGTAGGGGGAAAATGAGGAAGCGACATGGGCCACAGACTCCAGCGGCTGCTCCGTGCGCAGAGCAGGATAAGAGACTGCTGGAAGTGCCAGTAGCGCCCATAGTGCCGCAGTGCCCGCCCTCCCAGTGCCTCAGATATGCTCATGCCACCGTCCCTCTTTTCCCCAGGAGGCTCGTGTCTGGCATCACTCACGCATAATTATTCACAGAAAAAAGAAAATCACACTTCTGCTGAACTGAAACCTTTCCAGAGCACTGTAACGTTACTCTTATTGATTTACCTATTTAAAGTAACGTCAGGATTTTGTCATTAATATTTGATTGCTATTTTTAAACCCTTACAAGAATTGCACAGACCATAAAAAGGTGTTACAGTAAAGCACCATAGGCAGAACAGCATTATCCTAAACCACAGGGGATGTTGGTTGCCGCTATCTTCTACATCTTAAAGCTCTCACAAGGTGTCAAGACACCATTACATCATTGCCAGGACCTGACTTCTCAGCACACGTGGATTTAAAAATGAGTTTAAATAAAAAGACTAAAAGTGGCAGAATAAAACAAAAATCTAAAGTTACAGACATTCTTAGAATAAAGAGTAGTATGATGTGTATTCATTAGTCAAAGTAAATCAACGTGGTATGCATTGAGGATTTACACGTTTTAGTAGGACTTATTACAGTGAAAGGCTTGCACATAAGAATGTAGTTATAAATGAAAAGCTCTGTCTTGTTTCTTCAAATTCAAAGAAAAATAGATCTTGGGGTACTTTAAAAGGTGTGCATTACCCCAAACATATTTACTATTCTGAAAACATAACTCACAACAAAAGCAATCGTGCTTTTAGAATCAAGGAAATCTATGAAGAAATCTCATCAATGAATTTATGCAAGGCCTTATACACAAACAGAATTAAAATGCATTGGCTCTTCAGAGTACAAAATAAGTTAGAAATGGTGTCAGAATAACACAGCCCAGAAAGCTTATTAGCAACCTATCCACACTAATGACCTAGAGGCAAATTCAAGCTGCCAGCATAACTGCCCAAAGAGTTGGCAAATGGGCCCAGATGCCTTTGACAGGGAAGCATCTCCCATAGTTTGACATCTGACACCTTGGATCATCATCCCAGAATGATATGTTTGATAGAAGGCATTCAAACATATAGCTATGTTATTAAAAGCATATGTGTAAATATGCCAGTTTTTACTTATAGAACAGGAATAATTTTTGTATTAACTTTAGATAGAGGTGGTATTGCTACCTAGACTAAGTAGCCTGATTCATCCTGACGTGCGACCCAACATTATACAGTTTGTAAATTTGGTAGGCTGAAGTTTTCTACCCTGGGTATCTGCCACAGTCTTTGCTTTCTAAAACGTTTCAGGTATGAGTTTTGAAAAACTTCTGAAGTGAATTTAGGAAAGAAATACATTCTTTATCTATGGTAAAAGTGCTCACAGCTTTTCTATTGAGATGTTCTAGTCCAGTATACCTGTGACCTTTAGCAGGGACTTGAATTTTGGCTACAAGTGATATCCTGGTTTCTGTGCAGTTGCTTTGGGAGAATTTCTGAGTGACAAATGTGGCCAAATTATAAACCTCTGATTCCTCAGTTTTTACCTTCACAGCATTCAAAATACACGAGAATCAGGAAGATTCACACTTACTGCATTTTCTAAATCAATACTACAACTTGAGCACTAATTTATGAAAATCTAATATAGAAACAAAACACTATATTAAAACTGAGTTATCACCAGGGATTAGAGCAGGACTACAGGAATTTAAGACCAACTAATTGAGCCCCAAGTAGGTCACTCTGCAAGTACTCCTGAAATATGCAACAGATCCTGCCCCCTGAATAACAAACAAGGGTTGGCAGAAATACTGGAAACTCTTGCCAAGTTTATAAATTCTCGTGTCTCACTGAGGTTACAAAGCACACAGCTCCCAACTGACAAGCTGCATACCCCTGGGTGTGATAAAATTTCCCATGAAAGAGAAAAGTAGCTGTGGTAGTTCGACTCATTTCTCCAGTTCAGGGTCAAACCCTCTCTCCTCCTGGATGTTCACAGTGTGTGCAATGTCAGTGGGAACTTACACACGCATCCTAGAGTGGAACTGAGTTTTAAGCTACATAAGAACACCACGTTACTGTCTATTATCATAAAGCCTGAGTCTGCTATTATATCCACAGTATAAATAAGAATAAACTCCTTTGAAGTCAGTGGAATCAAAACTCTAAATGCCAAGAACAGAATTAGGTCCTCCACTCTAGGCTCTTTACCACATGGGCAGAAGTGAAGGACTGATAGAATTGTACATATTTAAAAAAGTAGTCAGCTTTAAGAATTATACCACCAAGAAAGCATGTTAACAAAGTCATGAAAGACTTTTCTATAAAAATCTATTCAGCAGAGAAAGGAAGGAAGAAAAGACTGACACATTTATAGTGCTGTGTTTCTTCATGGCCAGAAAAATGCAAAATGAAGCAGGAGAGATTCTTTGTAGTTCATATGAAAGACAGCATCTGCCAGAAAAGATGTTCACTGGTAGCAGAGCAGTGGAAGTGTCTTTTGACAATTCTGATCAAGAAGTGCTCTAGTTAGTATTCAACATGGTCATGATGATAGATTAGATGAATAATTTTAGTTCTTTGTCAGGACTTGGATAATATCTACCTACAATACATCTGTATCAGTGCACTCTTAATTACTGAGTAAAGGACAGATAGAACAGCACAAAACTTTTCTACACATCCTTTATGCTCATAATGACAAGTTCATGTAAATTATGGCATATATAACAAAAGCAAACACTATGCTTCTTTTCATTATCACTCACTATATGCATGTAGCATTCTGAAGAGCTATAGGGAGAGGGTTGTTAAACAAGATTCATCAAATTAAAGAGTAAGCTGCAGGATCTGAGATGATAAAGGTCTGAGGACTGAACTTTTCATTGTGCATCTTACGGTAGTTATGCAGAACAAGCAGCAAAATTTAGATTCAGTCTACTTGTAGATAATTGATGGAAAAGGAGGTTGAGGGAGTAATAGGGTGACACAAAGACATGAAATCGTTCTGCCAGTTCTTTCCCTGCTTTCTTTAGGATTAAGGCTTCCCGTCTGTCCAAGCTGATGAACAGCAGAGTGCCCTCTGTATAAAAAAAGTTGTCTTCCATTATTTCACATCTGCTCTGTCTTTACATATCCATTTAGTCACTTCATGCTCCAGAACAGTGCTTTTGCTTTGGCAGGCAGTCATCATCTTAAGATCATCTGTGTTTTTATTTAGCATTTTCCCAACCATTTCAGGAGCAGAATAGGCTTTTAAGCTGTTCTCCTCCAGTTTGGCTTTTGGTCTTTTCTCATAAATTTTAGGTTTGTTCTAGTCTTGGAAGGTGGCTTTGTGGGCTGCAGTATATAATGAGAGCTGAAGTAGACATTACGTGCACTCTTTAGAGTTAAGGCTCTTTTGTGCCGTTCCTGTGGAGAATTGGATCCGATGATTTAAATCCTATGCTCCTATATTCTAGATTTCTGCCATTTTAGATCTCAGCATCTTGACTTGTTCCTTTCCCTACAGCCTTATAGGTTTGCCTCAGAGAAAGACTATTTCCAAAGAATTCTAGATTATGTTCTCCATTTTAAATCACTTACTAGATTTGCTGCCACTGAATATCATTTCACTTTAATGTGTGCTTCTTAAGTACCCTAATATTGTGTATGCTCATTGCTTTATTGTTTATATAGGAAAACCCAAATTAATGATCAACATATCTGATGTAACATCCCAGATGCTTGGTACAGAAGTCTGAAAAATAGGAGATGAGGTAAGAAAAAACCAAGATAGTTCTGAAACTGCTGTATTATGATATTATATCTGCTGTGCATTTGTGCAATAGGAACTGTTGCACATCTCCCAGTGTGCAGTAATTGATACAGTAAACTATTGGACTGGAAAATTGCTACTGAAAACATATAATCAACCTTTTTGAACTCTATAAACCCAGAGAGATGCGAGATGCAATTCTACTTCCTCAGGTCATGTACGACTAGTCAGTTTAGACTTCAGCCTCAGAAAATGGAGCTGAACAAGTTGCAGGCAACTGCTCTTAGAGGTAAGTTTGTTTAGAATTTCATCATCCTATATATGTAGCATCAACTCTTTCTGGACTCTTAAGTCTTTTGAAAGTATATAGACCATGCAGTGACATGGGAACTGCAGATCCTGATAATTCCCCATCACCCCAGAAGTATTAAATATATAGAGAGAGATTTTACATATATTCATACATTAAAAAAATTAGAGTTTTGGCTTTTGATTCATCTGACTTGATACAATTCAATCTGTATTGCTTCTGTTTACTGATAGGTTGTGATGCTGTATTGCGTTAAGAACTATTAAAGCACCTCCCAGGTTGAGTTGCTGCTTTGTTTTCCCCTTTGTACACACACTCTGCCAGGGAATTCTTTTGCATCCAAGGTTAAATCATAAAAGGCAATTCATTATTTGGCATAGATAGGAAAAAGAACTAAACATACATAGTTTACTGATCTGTAAGATATTGTCCCATAGTAATGGATGTAAACACTTGCCATTAAAAGGCATTCATCTTCAATATACTTCTATTGGTAAAATCCATGAACTAATGATTAATTGTAATTTGATGTTTGAATACATTTGTGCAATGATTAATCTACCTTTATCATTTTAGAAGATCACCAGGTTAAAATTCCTCTTTTCATGCCAAAGTTCTAAAGTTGACTTAAGATAAGGTTCCTAGTTGGGCTTCCGAACTGCCTTCTTCAGCAATTAAAATTGATTGAAAATATTTGATCAAAAGGTATAGCTTTTGGTTTGGATGTTACTTTTTAATTGGAGTATCCCAATGTCATCAGTAGATACTGAATCTGACCCGAGCAGAGGAACTGGCTTACTGAGGTGAGCACACTTAACCACTGTAACACCTTTGCCCTTTTCAAGCACTAATTGCTTCAGAAGGCAATGACTGAGCCAGCATTTTCAGAATATCGAGTTAACTTCTTGAGATGTCTTAAAGTTTTTCGAAAAGTGTTACGCACCCACAGGCAGACAAAGAAAAAAAGAACAACCAGACTATGTCACAGGAGTTTCATCTGACCCTCAAATCTGTAACAAACTATGTTGTGCTTCAGATCCTTATAGCTCCTGCTATTAATTTAGGAATACGCAGATCAATAGCTCTTGGCAGCATTTTACTATCATCTTAAAGAGAAGCTGCTTTAAGATAGCTGTTCATAGAGTATGGATTTCTGGTTGCAATCTTTATCTTTAGGCAGACCCACACTGAGAAGAGACAATTCTGTTTTAACCTACATCCAATGCCTCTTAATTCTAAAGTGGTCGTCTTGAAAGTATTGCACTTGGTAGCAAATTTGTGATAGGAACTAACTTTTTATGAAGATTCTTAGCAAAAGACTCTTTCATTTGTGCTAAGGCTATTTTACTGCTATCAAAACCTTGCATTATCTCAACCAACTACAACTTGCTGAGTTGAAAAAGCCTTTTTATCTAAAGATAGAGGTATGCTCAGTGTGACAGGTTTCTGGGGCAGTAGAGGTAGAATGAAAAGATCTTTTAAAGATCAGTACTTTAAGATAAGAGTTCATTCAGTAACTCAGCATTAAAGGGTGTTCCCAACTTAGTGCATGGGTTAAAAAAAACTTGTTCACTGCCTTCTGATCCAAACTCCCCACCAAATATTTAGCCTTCTGATTTTTTTATAGCATAATTTTCTGGCCAGATGTCTGCTGCTTGTTAAGCTCATCAACATCTCTGCTAAACAGTTAAGACATTATTGCCTAGTCAGTGCTGGACAATTGTAACAACGGTGAGGCCTGTAGGTGTGCATTTGCAGATTTTAGCCTTCCTTTCATGCATATATTGTAACATCTTTCCATGTTTGCTTAATCTATAGAAAAAATGGCTCTTTAGACCATGCCACATGCTGATGTGACTGGACCAGACAGGATTTGTTCAGATTCTGCTCACGTTTTCTTCCAAACTCTACAGATCATAACTTCAAGATGCATCACGCATATACAGAATTTATGCCCATGTATGAAGTTATCAGAACTTACTTATGAGTAGCTGCATAATAAAAGTGTTCTGGACTTTTGCTAATTTATTTAATGGAAAGCTGTGAATTAAAACTATGAATTTTAATTGCTTTTGAGAAAGTGAGATGCATGTAAAATGAAGATGAAGAGAATACCACCAACTCTATTAAGTTTTGGATGAGGACATCAGAACTAGGAAACTTCCAAGAAGTCAGTTTACTCCTCTAATAGGGTTTATACAACTTTATCCTTATATTAATGCTACCTCTTAATGGGTCAATATAGCAGATGGTAAACCAAAATTTAGTCCTTTTGTGCAGCCAAGGTGATTACAGGGGCTAATATATTCTCCATCTCTCAGATGGTCCACAAGCAGGGTGAAAATGTAAAAATGACATTGTTGCATCATCCCATGGTTGTCAGAGGGGCAGCCTAAAAGGGGGTCCATGAGCTCCCACCAATACATAAGGGCTGTAAACCTGACAGCCTATGCCTGGGTCCATAAAAGGATCTCTGTGCATTTACTGCTTCTCTGACATGAGTCCCACTACAGGCTGGTCACTGGCCAGCATGCTCTCAAACTGCAAGGAAACATCAATGAAGCAGTTTATAGATGGTAGAGCTTTATAGTAAAGTTAGATCATGTTATCTGTTAAAAAAAAGTCTGTATTTGCTATTATGCATGAGCGACATGCTAAGACCAGAAAAGTTCCCTCCACTGAATTAAGTTGATACAGAGGTGGACAAATGAGACTAGGTAATAAGATGCATCATCCTCTCATGTTATCAGCTGAGCTTCATAATACTATTGCATCATGGGTCATGATTACCTTTTTTTATTCCCAGGATGTAACCAGTTCTTTCAGCAGCAATTCATCTTGCAAGTTTGGCCATAAAGCTAGGGTTAAATATACCTTTTATAGATGAACGGTTACATGAATTTATTTTCCTTAAAGCAGACAGCAATACTTCATATTCTATCTCCTCTGCCATAGATTGTGTTAGCAGCTATACTGACTAGCAAGATAGGACACTAAATCTATGTTTAGCTCATAATGACTGCAGATTGCTGTAAGTGATTTGTAGAATGATACATGAATGAAGTATGCCATGTTTCACCAGCAATCAGCTTCTAGTATACATACATAATTTCAAGTGAAGCATATATTTTAGTTAGAAATGGTTAGGAAGGACCAATACAAATTAAAAGTCAGCGCACATAAGACCACCTATATCATCCTAAATTAAATGTTCTATTTAGTACATGCATAACATCAAGCAATTTTTAAGTACTTATTTTAAAGGGAAACAGTTTTCAAATGTTCTAGTCCAACTCTTACTAAAGATAACGTTCAAACTGTTTTCAAAGGCTGCTTGATTTGGATCATAAGTGTTTTCAAACAAAATCCAGGCCATAACATCACTAGCCATTAAGGTGTTTGACTGATGTTGGGCTCACATAAGAATAAAGTAGGGTACCCCAGAGAGGCCTATATTATCCGTAAAAAAACCCACAAAACAAACAATGAAACAATTTGCTCATCATTGCCTCAGACTAGTAGATCCCACAAGACAGTAGATGGTGAAACCAGTACAATTCCTACAATCCGAAGGCCGCTGGCAAATAATATTTGAAGTAATGTAAAATAGCGCTTAAAGCAGCAAGAAAAAGAAAGGAAAAAGGCAAAAGGATGTTAAACTCAAATCCACTACACATAGGTAAATGCGCTACATGTTGATAAGCAAGACTAATATTTGAAGGTAGCTTCTCCATAAAAGAGCTTATAAAATACATGCTCAGAACGAACTGCTTCTTCTCTAGAAGACAAACCTAGTTTTGCTGAAAAGATATCTTCTTCCTATCTTGAGGTTTAGTTGTATTTCTGCTTCTCAATAGTTAGAATTAATTTCTATAAAATACCTATATTAAAGTGGTACAGCAGGAACACTCCTTTTTGTGAACGTTGCAATTTAGCTGATCATGTTGGACAGAACGCCCATGAAGAAAGTGCAAATTCAGTGACTTGACACATCATAACTGGCACAGGAGAAAGGCAGACAGGGTGCAGGAGCACCCTGTGGGGCAGCCATCCCTAAGCCCAGAAAGCCCTCTTGACACAGCGGTGGCAGCAAGTGCACTGACACCACTGGCCAAGCCCCACGCCCGGCTGCAGAGCCCCTTCTCTTCTTGGGAGCTGGCTCGCAGCACTGGCACTGCGCCAGCCCAGCCCCACTCCGCTGCTGGCATGCCTACCCCATGGCTGCTGTGTAAGAGGATGCTCAAACTTTTTACAGTTACTTTTGATTTTTAGCTATGACAAACCATCTGTGGAGTTAATAGAGCACTTCTAAAAATCTATCATAGCTATTTACTATGATATTCCTCTTCAGACTTTTCAAAAAAATAAAGCAATGGAAGCCACGCTGGAGGATGACAATAGGTGCAAATACCCATGCAGCAGCTGCACACACGCAGACTGGGTTTGCAAGGCAGAGTCTTTGCCAAGTGACCCCTGCTTTGCCATGGTAGAAATTCGTCGCCGTTTGGATACCAGCAAAAAACAAGTTTTGTGATTTGCAGCTTTTTAAAACCAGGAATCATTACTTGCCACAAATCCACTGTAACAGGAGAAAAATGTGGTTCGTTCTTTTCTATTTTCAACATCGTCTTTTCTATAGCATATGGCTTACACAATAAGAAATCTGAGTACATGCCATTCACTGTGGATCTGCACTGGTAAAAGTAATTTCAATATTGTAAGGGCTGTTTTAATATAAGATTGATGTAATGTATGGTTTAGAAGGAAATTATTTTAAATTGAGGGCAAGAAGCCAACTGAAGTCATAGCCACACTTAATGCACATGCTGTAGACTGTAAACATTTTTGTCCTCATAAACATGCAGCAATTTAGTTTAAAACAAACTTCTCAGGTAGGGTGATCTTAATCATGTTTTCCTGCAGCATAAAGATTAGCTTTTTTCTGTAGTCTTTGGAAAGCAGTATGCAAGAGTGACCCAATGTGGATTTAAATTAACTGGAGCTGAATTCCATTGATGATAATCTGTGGTTTTAATTATTCTTGTCTCTTCCCAAATGAACTCTGTAGGTTTTCCACCCTATTGTAATAATTTTCTCAAAATTATAATTTAATAAGTCTAGTGGCATAGCAGCAGTGCATAAAGCTGCCATGCAAAATGCTGTAGTTCCAAATACACCCTTGGGTTTTCATTAGTGGCATTTACAACTTGAGATTTTACATTTCAATGGAGGGCAAGAAAATATATTCTCTCCACTTTTTAATGATCTTGAAAAGACACATTCCAGAACTCCAACTTTGCCACATATGTAGTAGATAACTGCTCCTGAAGCCTCAATATTCTGGACTGCTAGCAGGAAAATTCAGCTACTTTTGCTGCCATGCAAAAATATTTCTTGGTTTGAGATAAACAGTTTTATAAAGAGACCCTGAAAACACCAGACATCTAAAGAGATTGTTAAACCTAAGGAGATTTTAAGCATTTTGGTCATTCCTGCTTTTGCTCCATATTGGCTCTGTTTCTGACTTCACCAGAAAATTGGCTCACATTGAAACATGGCTGTGAAACATCATCAGACTGACACCATGCTGACTACCATGGACATACAAAAGGGACAATCACATTTTAAATCCTGCCTGATGTGTGAATCCTCTCACTGCAGAGGTAATGATGACCACCTGATACAATAACAACCATGCACCAGTTACACAGAAAATAATTCACAAAGGATTATTTGTAAAAAAAACCCTCTCTGAAAACTCACCGTAAGACTTGCCCATCCCATAAACTAAATGAAAACACTCAAACTCCATAACCAACCAGTCTTCACCCACTTTTTTTTTCCTCAAGTATATTGCTGTTCCTAAGGAACTCTGTTACATATTTTGTATATATTATTAAAATTTCAAGGGCAGATTAAAATCTCATTTACCCTGACTTACATCCAGTTTAACTTCACTGTGGCAATTCAAAAGGACCAAAGTTAGCCTGCAGTTTTCACTCAAGTTTTTGGAAGAAAATTAATGCCAGTTCGGTTTCTGTGAGTTTCCACACTTAAGTTTTCTTTGGATGTAAAAGTGTTACTATTGTCTGCCTCTCTTGCAGGCACAACTAAGGACTAATGAAAAATTCACTATCTATATTTTTTCAAAATGAATTATGACTTTTTTGCAGATATTGCACATGTTTTTATATATGCATATTATCTTTACATTTTAAACCTCATTTGCATTTAAAAAATGACATTGTAACTTGCTTTTCCTGGGTGTATCACTCTTAATTAATGTTAACAGCTACCCAGCTTTTTTACATTTCTATTATCACTATTTAAAGTTGAGAAGAGACTTCTAATTGATCCAAATTACATATTCAAATTAGCCTTTTATGAGCTCAAGTTAACATACCATAGACATTTTATTCAATTTGGTCCCCAAAATGTCACCAAAGTAATTTGGTTTTAATATATTAATTAGTACAAATTCACAATTATTAAACTATAATAAATTCCTCTATCTGAATATTCCTCTTCAAATAGCACACCAAAGTAACTTATAGCCCAATATGGTGTTATGCATTCACAAGTCTTGCTTCCTTAGGTTCTTTAACATTTATTTATGTTGATGCACTTTTGTTTGCTATCTCACAAGAACTAAGAAATTAGAAAAAGCCATTGGGATTCTCTGTCTAGGGGAGATAATGCCTCAAATCCAGGTGTTTGGGGTTTTTTTGTTGGCTTTTTTTTTAACATTTTATTCACATTCAGAAGGTTGAAAAGATTAAAGAGATAGCTAAATTTTTTGCAAAATTGTCTTATTTTAATTAAAACATTTAATTTTGGAATTTTGTTTTCTTACTTTATAAGTTCACCTACAGTAGGAAGAGCCATGCATTATTCCCTGCCTTCTCAGAGCCCCTCTTTTGCCCCAACGGAACACCTGAAAGATCTCCAGTGCACAAGGAGACAAAGTGGCTCTCCCTTCCCCCCACTGCTACCCACCTACCTTGGTAGCATATAAAGTTAAAAAACATTACTTGCAAGACCAGAAATATATGCCTGTTTACTTTTTAAAGTTCTTTTTTTTTTTCATTCTTTATTACTGTAAATTTGCAGTCTTTCAGAACCTGTACAAGTGATCAGGCTCTGACATTAGTCTAACACACCTTTGCATTTTCCCAGGGCTATCAGACACAATTTCACCAGTTCACTAACTCCTGGATCTAACTCTTCATAACTGGAAACAGTGCTCTGGATAGCTGTTACCTAAACCTGTGGTGTGATTCACTGCAGAACAGCAGTTATTGTCGGGTACACCTATCCAGCCACTTGTATTGTTTAAATGACCAACAACAAAATCCAGTCCTGGAAAACCATGAATCTTTAAAAAACAGATCCTGGCTACAGTCTGGCTCTGTTGATGAAAAGCCATCAGTGACTGGTTTCATAAGGAATGTTTGTCACTACAGAAGTATACGGCTCTAACTGTTAGTATCCTGCTTCTATCTGTGTTCAATTTCAATTTGAACATTTGAGACTAAGTCCAGTTTTCACACATAACACAAGACTATTATTATTTTATGTATTTTGTTAAGCAGTTGGCTTAGCTGAGTGATGGCCTCATCTGCAGGAGTTACCTGCTCCCAGAGATGAATCAACTGTGTTTTCCTCATTAAGTCATTCATCTGCAGAACTTAAGCATACTTCTCTTCACTAAAAGTTCAACTGTTTATAAAATAAGACCTACCATTTTCCAGATTGCTTTCTAGCACTTACACACCATACAATACAGATGAACTTTTTTTCTACTGAATGCAATTCCTCTGTTCTTGCAAAATTAAAAGGTCTGGGCTTTCTATTCTCTAGCTGAAGCATCTGTGCATGTTAATCACTCCAGACAGTCATGGAAACATGGCAGAGGTGTGCAGTCTCAGCTGTGAATGAGTTTGCCTGGAGATGGAACTGGCCAGACTTCTTTGTTCATAGCAAATCTCAGCAGTTTCAAATTTGGCTTCAGTGCAACTTAGAACTAAATCAATTTTTTTTTTAAGTTTATTTCTTAAAGGAAATTCTGTATGTTGTATGCTATAAAGAGGCCAAAAGTTGGAGTTTTCACAGCACAATGTGTCAGGTTCCTCAGGTGCTGAAAGACATTGATATGACACACAACTCTAGTTCTTAGCGAAGGAGTGTGTTCAATTCAGGCATTTTCAGTACCAAATCCTGTGGCCCAGTTACCCTATCTCTGTTTCTTACTAGGTAAGTGTCTGGGGAAAGTGAAGATTTTCTACATCTATCCAGGACTTCTAGAACTTTGGCTCCACAGGCCCTCAGGGCACAGACTTACACGAAGTTCACTATGAAACAGCGTCTAGTTTGTAAAGTGAAGTTACTAAAGAAAAAACTGGTGGTCCCAAATCCCCTCAAAATACTGTCTAGGCATGGACTGATCACCACATTCAATCTACTATCAGGTGTTGTGCGCACACAGACATTAGCCTGGGAAACGCTGGACAAGAGGATGCTGGACAAGTATTTGGGTAGGATTGTTCTGCTGCATCACACTTTGCACGCTGTTGGCTGGGCCTGGGCTTGCAGAGTTTGTGATGCATTTTGTTAAAACCAGAAATTATTATACAGGTGTAACTGCAGTCCACAAAAGAAGCAAACAGGTCTCTTCCCTTCAGTATTTCCTGGGCTACTGCTCTTTTCCTTACAGTATTTAGAGTCTATAGAGTGAGTAAATATGCTCTTAATGAACAAAATCCTGGAGAAAAATGTTTTACTTCAATTAAAAAAGTATCAATTAACCCAGAAGAGGACTTTCAATGGCAAAAATCTTCTATTAACACTGTTGCCATCAATTCAATAATTCTTTAACAGCCCCTTCCAGAGTTTCTGCTCATAACATGAAATTTCTCCAACAGCTACATTAACTTACAGATAAATAATTGACTCCTAAGGAGTTCCTCATTTATAGTATCAAAGAAAGTATGCATAACTTCAGCAGCCTTGTATACCGTTAAAATACATCTGAGTTCAAGGAAAGCTTTTCAAGTTCTCAAATATCTTGACTTTTATGGCAGAATAAGAAATACAAGCAAATCATAGCAAGTTTTCACATTTCTGCTATCACTGGATCATAACAAAGAAAACTACAGTTCTGCCAAAGCAAAGTATATATGCTCTGTAACTGAGGTGAGGGGAAATGTGGAATATATAAAGCCTACAATGCCACAAGGCCAGAAAAATCAATAAAGAAACTGCAACACAGAACGATACATATGTCAGCTGATGTTTTTGAAGTACAAAGGTAGAAAGTTATTTTTTATAAAAACAGCTCAAGTGGAAAAATATACTTCTCTGCCCACTTCAGGATTATATTCAAGCTTTGAGTCATTGTCTTTTTTTGGGGGTTGTTTTCTGAAAAATCTTACTCTTGGGACCAACTCTCAGTCCCAAGATAACCCATCTTGATTTCAACAAAACTTCTCCTTTGTAGACAGCATTGGGGATAACTTTTACAAGACTGAATAATTCAAAAATTTTGAGAAGGAAAAAAAAGTCACTCAAGCATAGACACTACCATAGTGGAAACTGAACATAGCATTTGAATTTATCTCATTCAGAGTTTAAAACTGGTTTTTGCGTCTTTCGTTATCTATGCAGTCTATATTACAAAGTAGATGAAACAATGTTAAAAATAAATCCATCAGAAAACTGTTCAAAAGAAATGCTATCAGATATAAAGCCACTGGGTTCAAATCCATCTTTGGTTAGTGCTTGGTTATGGCTCTCTGATAGTTTCTTGCTGGAATGATTTGAACTGCCACAAAACTCTCTTAAGCCCCTTTGTAGACTCTTATTCTGCTCACTAGTGAGGAGATTCACTAAAATAGTTCAGGAAGATGGGAAGTGCATGATCCTAATGAATAAACCATTTTGTCATCATTGAAAAGTAACCCTTTTGCAGGACAGTAACTGAGCAGGCCGAGAACATAAACATGTGGCATTACAACACACACTGTACCATTTCCACTATAAATATAAATCTTCATTCATCAGTATTATCAAATTTCCAGAAAATCTAAAGTGACTTCAAGAGCTCAAAATGAATCTTCCCCAAAAGTCTACCTTAAACTTTTCTTAGCAAGTTCACATTAAATGTTTTTATTAACTCATTATTCCCAAACTAAAGAGCAATTAAGAAACGGCACTACTCTGAAAGGCATTTAGAATAGACTAGACTATTTCAGTTGGAGGGGACCTACAATGATCATCTAGTCCAACTGCCTGACCAGTTCAGGGCTGACCAAGTTAAAGCATGTTAAGGGCATTGTCCAAATGCATTATGATAGCCTCCAGGCATTTATATACACATAGATATACAGCAGCACTGAAAATATAGCATGTACAGTACAAGTATACTGTATATTCTTACTAGAACAATGCTTTCTGGGAGTCAGCTGAGCAGCAATAAGCCTTTTCAACCTCAGATTTCAGCAGGTAGGTAATAGCAGTTAATCTGCAGTAGCAAAGCTGACACTGATTATAAAATGACACATATTTGATGGTAATTTTATTTCTTATTATGGTCTGTGTTTAAAGTTAAGTTTTCCCCTAGAAACTAAATTACTTTAAGATCTTTCTCCTTGGACTACTTTTGGATCTGGTATTGCTATGAAATATTATGCAATTCACAGTTAAACACATTTATCAGAAACCATACTTGCCTGCTCCCTAGGACTGAGAGAGGCTGGGAATAAGGAGCCTGTTTGCTCCTTATTCCTGATCCTGAGCCCAAGCCCTGCTCTATTAATGTTTCCTGGACTCCTGGGATGGGAAATGAGAATCCCTGTTTTAGTCAAAAAGACGTATACTCATGGGCAATACTTGACTTTGAATCTGGATAAACAAAAATTCAGAGATCTCAAACTTAAGTGACTTTGTTGTGGTCATATCTTCACACATTTACTAAATGTATGATGTTCTGTACCAAAATAGCACAAGAACAAAATGCTCGAGACATTAATTCCTTTCATTTGTAATACATTTACTGAGTGACTGAGATTGCAGCTGTTGCTTCCATATCTTATATGGCTGCATAGATGGGATCTGCAAGGAGAGAAAGTTAACATAGCTATGGTACTTTAAAAAAGGATTAGTCTTCCCGTAGATGCATGAAAGCTGCACCTGGAATTTTAATACCGATCAAAATATTTGTCAGTTACCACACAGCCCATCTGAAGTTCTCTAAGGGAAAATTTACCTTCATCAGACACCTAAGAAAAACAGCATTTTCACAGCACCGGATGTTACCAGAAGGTGTGTTTTGTTTTTCTCATTTCACAGGGCAATCCAGTATGTGTTGTTTATCAATCCAATTATGCCAAAAACAACCTACAGTAAATCTGCCAAACAAGCTTTGAACAGTGAGTAAGCTAAAGATCAGCAGATCTGAACTTTTTTTTTTTAAAGCCAAAAGCTCAAAAGCTGAAATTAAATCAACTTCTTATTACTCAAATTGCCCCAAGGTCTGAATCTCTTTCTATTTTAAAGGGTCTGGACAGGAAAATAGGTTAATTCAGTATTTTGACTGAATATGAGGGTTTATATGTAAATATATATATAAAATTCTAAAACATCCCATTTCATTTAATTAGTTTGCTGTTCCGATACTTAAATGTGTATCAGGTGAACTTTGCTTGTTATTTACTGTAACAGCATATAGCCAAATTGATTTACAATAAACCACTTCTTATCCCAATTCCCAAAACTTGGCAAAAACCCAGGGCTGGATAAAACCCTCCTTCTTGCATTGGTTTCAAGCTAGACTAATGAAGTCATGCCTCATTTATACCAACAGAAAGCTCTGAGCATGCAGAAAAGTTGCATCAGTTTATCTAAAGACATTGTCAAATAAGAAAAGCAGTTGCTGCAAACTCTTACACGTCCTTTTATTCAAGCCAGGTTTACATGAGCCTAATCCACTGGAATTAGCAATTTATGTGTGATTTCTCCTATAAACAATACAGCACCATGTAACAAATTCATAGCTACTGCCATAAACAAACATAACTTTGTCAATTAGATACTACACTTGAGCTAATTAAGAGGGCTTTATTTAACTGGGTGAAGTGCTGCAGTGCTTCCAGGTCTTCAGCTAGCATCTCTACTCAGTACTGCACCAATTTTGCACAGTTGCTGTGCACCATGCAAAAAGGCTGACAGCAGGGCTGATTTGAGGTGGTTTTGCTCTTTCCTCATCTCTGGCTATTTTTACCCTCAACCTCTACACCTGCTGTGTTGCCCCGTCATTTGGTCTGACAATCATTTGGGAGGTTGTAAGCTGCATCAGGTAACGGGTTATGGCTAAAAATAACCTTAGCAAGAAAGGGAGTCTTCTGTATTGGACAGTCACTGAGGGAAGCAGAGTGGTTCAACTAGGACAGACAGAAAGATAGAAAAACAACTAAGCTTTTTGGAAGCACAGTGCATTTCTCAGAAAACCAGATGCAGTGCAGCTCTTGCTGCACAAGAGACCTCTGTACAAGCTGTAGAATCCATTGCTCTGTTTGCCTCAGGAGCTGAACGGCAATTCTATCCCTTCAATTTATTAAACAAAAAGGCAGGAGCGTAAAGAAAAGGTCCTTAATAGCTTATATACAAAACACACTTTTATCCTGATCAGTTTGATTTCATATCACTGCTTTTGATTTATACAAGGTGATTTTTTCCATTCTCATCATGTGTCCTCTTCAGTCACAGATTTAATTAAGATTAGGAAAACGAAAAGGTACTGAGAATTACTCAGATTTTTCGAGACAACGTCTGTAACAATTATTCATTCAGGACTAGCCAGAAAAAATTATGCATATAATACATTTTGAGGGGAGGGAATACAGACCATACAGTAATTTCTAATTTATGGAATACAATGTAATTTTGCACTAGACAAATGTCAAATGTGATTAATAATTAATTTTTGTGGAATCTCATGGCTCCCTTTTCTGGGCTTAGTTTGTGGAAGATATACGTCTGCAGAACCCTTTGGATCAGCCGGCTAAGACACACTAATACATAAAACACGTTACACTTTCTTTCTTAATGGTGACTCCTCACCACAAGTTAAGATCTCAATTTACGTCAACATTCCCTACAGTTTTCTTTACCAAATATAAGCATAATGGTGCAAAGAAAGCAACAGGATAAAATCGATCAAAGTTTTTCCAAGCAACAAGTGACACTGCACCTTTTGCACTGACTGAGGATACAGCTGGACACAGGCTTGGCCAGAGCAAGTTCCTCATAATTTAGGAATCCCTGTTACACAGACTCAGTGCAGCCAGCCTCAGTAACAAGGAGCACAGGTAAACTATTATCCTCTGATAGTTAGTGGCACTTATAGGCAGCATTTAGCTCACTTAAGTATTACTCTAATCCATAAGACTTCATATAGTCACATTTTTGCTCAGAAGGGTTACTTTTTTCTCCACTCACATCATGAAATCATTATTATTCACAGATTCAATTTAGATTAGAAAGAACAAAAGACAGCAAATGTTTGCAAGTGTGCTCAATTAGGGCTACAATAATTCTACATTGTAATACATTCTCACATGGTTTTAAGTAAAGAGGGGAAGACTGTGAAACAATAATTGTTCAGTAAAATTGCCATTTTCAAATTTTTCCTTCAGATGCCTGGTTTGTGGCACAGCTTTTCCCTCCCTTGCAGAGGCTGAACACACCAGTGCTGCTAGAACTGGTGCTCAGCATGGGGGAGCTCAGACTGGGAGGTAATGGGCAGAGGCTGCACCCAGCAGCAATGGGAATGGGGGAGGGAGGTTCAGGGCAGACCCCTGTAGACTCTCTCACACCAACACATCCTCACCACCGGGCAGGATATACTAACTTCACAGAAGAGTGCGGTGATAAGCTTGATAATAGCTTTTCCTGTCTTGCAGCCTATGAGATACAGTTTCTCTCTGTTTTCTCCCCACTGGGAAAGAGATGGCTCTTCCTGTGAAGTGCTGAGCGCAGAGACCATTTCCACAAAGCCTCTAAAGTATGGATGTAACCCCCTTGGTGCACTCTCTAAACCAGGAAAGTAAAGATCCCTTATATTCCCTATCTCCTGTTATCTTGTCCAACGCATTCACAACAGTGGCAGAGACAGGCCACTGAAACAGATCCTTTAACTCCTGCCATTTTTTATATTCTCCTGTGCTATAAAGGAGAGACAGAAATATCACTTCTAACATGGGGAAATGAAAGCTACTTAATACAAGATCAAGCATAGCTGTGAAAGAGGACCAGGAAAGCCACCATAAGTTGATGACAAAAGAAGAAATTTAAGAAAAACACTCAGAAAAAACCCAGAGCAGTGAAGAAACCATAATGTATTATGTTCTTGTGCAAACAGAGCCCCTCCGCCACTGCTGTACACCTTTTCTCTGCTTTCAGCAACGCTTTCCAGGCCTCCACCAAGTTTCATTTGTGTGCACACCGCATGCTGGCAACAGAGATTCTCAGTCATTCCCTGTCCTCACCTTGGAGCAACATCCCAGGGTATCCCCTGGGGTATCGTGTTCACATGAAACTTTTACATCTTCACTTGCAAGGACTTGTACTACTAGAAAGCAGCAGTACTTTACTGCTTGGGTGAACATGGCTATGAGCAGACCAGCTGAAAAGGTCGCTTAATTTCTTAAAATCCAACAAGGAAGACTTTGGGTTTAAACTAACTGAAATATTGAAGATCGAAAGCTAAAATAAATGATCTATAAAATTTAACAAGAGTATAGAAATTAATTGTAGTGATCATCCTGTTGAAGGCCTATGATAATGACAACTGATCAATATGCGTGAATGGGTACAGATACATATAAGAACATGACAAAGTAGTGAAAAGAAAAATAAATCTCTACAGCTTTTGAAAACACATTCACAAAGATTTATCTTGCAAAATCTGTACCAGTTTTACATCCAAATGACTCATAGGCATGTTTTTGTACAACAGTGCATCTTATTGCTCTGCTCCTCCTTCCACACCCATAACAGAAAGAACATAAAATGGAATTAAAATTCCCAGCACGCATTGGACATACTGTGTAATCAGAGTTGCAAACCCAGAAGTGAGTCACAGAAGATATCCCAAAACACCTGACAGCTGACTGAAAAAGCCTAACCTCCAGCCAACACAGATTTGTTAACATGGGTTTTTAAGCATGATGATACTACATGTACATTACTAGCAGGTTAGAGACATTTAAATCCTTCTTAAAGTACCAAAGAGAAACACCCTCAGGAAAAATAATTATTTAATCAGAGCAAGCTGCTTTGCTGTACATTTAAATCTGAAAAATCAAGGTCTTGCAGCAGAATTTTATAAACAAAGGGGAACTGCACTCAAACTGCCGTGGAGAGAAATGCTCATGTTCACCAGGAGCTGAACAGAATAGGCCCTTCACACTGTGCAGCATTGCTGTGTTCTTCTGGGAAAGAGCTGTTCTCAAGTAATTCAAGGTTTAATATTTTCTTCTTAATCTATAATGTTCCGTAATAACTTTCTAGACTTGAACTACAACAAGGCTTTGTAATCTACATACTCACACAAAAAGAAGTTTTCTCCTAACCTTGTATACGAAAAATATTCCTCACTGTCAGTGATAGTGATGTCAGCAACATTTGCCCAGGGAGAAATTTCAAATTGAAAATTTTCAAATCTTCTGTGGAGGAATAATTTGATATACAGGCCTTACACTGGATTTTCCCCTGTAACATTCCTGTGAGGCACGACAGAGTCACCTGCCCATTTCACAGCTGGGAATGCACATCCAAAAATAAAGAAATAAAAAAATTCAGACAGTCCTTCAGAGGGATAGATACTTTTGAGAATCGCATCAGTGTCCATCTATATTATAAGATGCCTAAATATGTTCTCTATTTGGAATATAAGTATTTTTTCCTGTGCTCGCCCAGGAAGTCTGGAGATGAGCAAGGAGCCTGGGTCATTTCTCCAAAAAAAGACAGTGCTTTAAAGCAACAGCCTCCCTCTTGACAAACAGCAAAAAGCAGGTCTATAATTTACAGTATCAAACCTAAATCTGCAGCCTTAAGGATTGTAGCAAACCCATATGCTCTGTGGCTAGAGCACAGAATTTAATTCATAGCACATGTTGAATAGTAAATTAACACAAATATTTTTGTATTCTCATGTTTAAAAACTGCCTCCAAACAAATATTGTAAGTAAATATGAATTGTATAAATGAAGTATAGTTTCACTTCAATTTAATCTCATAAGTAGACTGTCTGAATACATACATTAACAGGTAAGAGCCGCTTATTCTGGGGTTCACTAATAGTTCAATATGAAAGACAGCACTCTATACAAGAACAAGTCTCTATCTTTGGGAAGATTATTTCTCTGTATTGTAGTGCTATGTAGTGCTAAATCCCCCTCAGCGATGTTAATAAACACACACTGCTGTTAATACTGCAGAAACATGTTACACCTTCACATATCAAAGTGTGCCAGTTTGTTAAGATATCAGGGGCTCTGTACTCTCCAGAGGAGAGAGAAAAGTAAACATTAAACATTAGATAGAAACATCTGAAAAAATCTGGACAAAGAACAGCAATTTTTGTGAACAGATGGATGAACAAAAGAAAAGGTATAAGCAGAGTCTGTAGATATCTAAGACTGCTGAGTAACTTCAGGAGCCTTTTATATTTCTACCAGCACTGGGAATACAATTAGAAAAAGTGTTTCACAAATATTTAGGCAAGTTGAGAATCAACACTGATGTTCACAGCCTTTTGTATTTGCTTTTCATACACATTTGCCTGATAATTTGTTTGCAGTCAACAGTTCAATCCAGTGTAGTATTTTGTACACAGAAGGAGATAGATTACAGGAGTAAGTGACAGGACAGTTCAATAAAGACACTAATCAAGAGGAGACAATCTCATTGGTGGGCAGATCCATTTTGCAACATTTTTTGAGGATGTAATTCATACCTACTCTTGAAGGGGCAGATCCTGAGCTTGTTGTTAAAACTCCAGTTATATAAGCAGAGACGCATCAGTGAAACTCGTCTATTGTTCAGCATTGTGACCCACATTTTTTTCCAGGCTCCCATGCTGTTCAGTAATCTCTCAGAGCTAAGAAGTCTGACAGATCCCAGTTTGCTGCCTGACACCAACTTATCAGCACTGAACAAAACAAGCCAATGTATAGCTCAAGTGGTGGCTTATACCAAAGCCTCTGAAATTTATCACCCACCTCCTTTATCTACCCTGAATAATATTACCCTATAACCAGCGAGGCTTCTTTGACAGGGTACTGGAAATTTATTTTTGTAATGACAGAGCCAAGTGATTGCAGATATACTATATTACATCCCCCTCTCTCTGCAAAAAGGGCTCTTCAATATTTGGAGAATTAATACGGTGTTGAGTGTCACAGAGTCAATGAGAATGTCACACAACAGAAAATTCCCAAGAAAAACTATATTTCTATTTCTGCTTTTAAACTCTTAAGATTCCCCCTTCTCGGTGCTCCTGGACAGGTTATGTCCATTTTTGCTTCCAGATTAAATTGCTGCCATTATTTCTAGGAAATGTACGCCACGATGTTCCTACTATTTATGACGCTTTCCCTTGACATAGCCACATTCTCAGCGGGCTACAACCACTGCTCCAAAGCCTCTCCCGGGCTGGGGCAGGCACACCCTGCCCACTCCCATCACACCCCTGCAAGCTTCCAGTACCACCCGGGTTCGACAGCAGAGGATGCACATGAGCAACTGAAGCACCAAGTTTAACAGACCATTTGCTCATTTCATTGCTTTTAATTTCTGTTACATGAACTCCTTTGGGAGCTCACTGCTCCAAGTTCAAATTGGTTCTCAGTCAAGCTCTATGAAATCATTTGCTTCACTTCTAAAACTTTATTGTCAATGCCATGGTTTTTGGATTATTCACAATAATCCAAAATTTTGCAATTTTGGATTTTTTTTTGCAGTTATCTTTTCTATTAATCTAGTTTTAATGGCTGAAGGTCTTTCTGCAGCATACAGCTGCCAAGATGCCCTTTTTTTAAGCTTGGCAACCACACGTATTTGTCCAATACAAATACTTTTTCCCAGGATTTCCAAATCTCTTTCTCTACACAGTATTTTCCATACCCAGCCTAGGGTTTCAGAAGAAATACTTCTCTCTGTTCTAGTTAAATGTAATATTTGGTGATCCTCTGAGCAAGTCCTTTGATGTGTCTTTGGCTTTTATTTTGGCTAAAGGCCCAGATTCAGAATGAAGCCTTGCAGGCAATCTACCATAGCAAAAGCAACAAGAAAATAGGAAAAGCATTTAGTGGAAGTGGCAGCCCAAGCAGCTGTACACACAAGCTATTTAATACTTTTGTGGAAGTTTCAGATGCAGCTCTCCCAGGGCAGAACAGAAACAGGAGACTTATTACACCTCAGGGAGGGGGACAGCCAAGGTTACGGACTGAAGCAAGGTAAATTTTTACTAGCCTCCTTAAAAAAAGGATTCTGCTCTAGGATTATATTTGTTAATATTTAATTTAATATGCAAAAAAATTCTTAATATCATATTTATAACATTTTTAGCAAACCCATAAAGGAGAGACCAATATGATATCAACAGGGGAAAAAGGTATCACTTGAATAGATACAGGAGGACGGACACATGGCATGTAAAACAATCAAGCATGTCATCCAAAGGATGAAGGCATTAGGAAATGAAGGCTCCAGGCACTGGCCAGCCGTATAACCATGCATGTGCGTTCGCTAACAAATCCAGAAATCTCTTAATTCTGAATGACGCTTCTATCACAAAAAAAGCACACGTTTTTACATCATCATGTATACTAGACAGCAGGGGGAAAATGGAACAGACAGCTATTAAAAGCTTCCTTGGAACCATCATAAATACCTGTTTTCACTTTTGGCTTAAAATTTCTCTAGCTCTACTATAAAAAATGATTTATCTTCTTTCATTTTTCACATTATCTGTAAATAGATTATTCCCACTAGTGTTGCTCTAAGAAACATTTGTCACAGCTGTAAGAAGAGGGAGTCTGGCTAATTTCTGGATTCAGAAACCAAAGATGAATAGCCCTTTCTCACACTGCAAACACCCCTTAACATCAGTCAAGCCCTTTCGTCTGAATCAAAAATACTATTTTGAAATCCATCAGATACCTCCAACCTTGTTTTTCTCCTCATATTCTGATATTTAGGATACGTGCCACTACATTTGCTACTAATTATGATGTAAGTTTGTAGAAAAGCAGCTTATTTTAACAAGTAAAGTATTAAAGTATGTGGAAAAAATACTAAGACACAGCAGTATATAGTTAGAATATTAAATATATTAATATATCCTAATAAATGTTTGTCAACTATCAATTTAACTTGATCAACCCCCCCTTCTTTTTAGTTGATTCACCTTCCAGTGTGCAGAGACATGTTCTTAAGCCTGTCTTGTCTATCTAGATTACAAACTTGTTCTAAAAGAGCATCTTTCCCAAATGTTACTGGGTCCTCTTTCAGCAGGAGTCACCTATATGTATCACACACTGATGAAAAAAGATATTATATGTAAGATATGAACACTAAATTAAGGCATAAGGAACAGACAATCTTGGAGACCTTACTACTGATAAGAACCCTGCTTAGCAGTATTTTAAAAAAGCTGAAAAGTGCTCAGTGATTTGATAATCTGCTGAGTGTCAAGCCTTCCTTCAGCACTGAAAAACTGAAAACTGGATAGTAAGAAGTGATTAAAATGAGCCTTTTTAAGGCACAACCTATTACTAATTGGTCACGACCATCCTGCAGAACTTCATTTGTGACACCAGCAGAACAGAAATTATAATGCTAGTTTAATAACCTGAAAGAACTTTGCTACTAAAAGACTGAATCATTTCTTTAATATTAAACAGTACATTTACTCTGTAAATGATGAACCAGTATTTCAGCAGAATGCACAGTGTTAGCCAGCCAAGACTTTTCCCTATTAAAAAAAGAACAGAAGCCACTGTGAGCTGAATCCCACAGTCATTTCTCCTACAAAGCTCTCTGAGGTCAATAGAAAATTTGGCTATTAAAGAATGCTGAACTCTGGCCTCTGGAATCACACAGCACAAGTCATATTTGGTTTTGAAAACAACCTCCCATCCTAGATCTGGAAAGATTTCAAAACAGGAGAAACAGTTTCCTTAAGTTCACAATACCTGAAAGATTATGACTTAGAGTAGTCTGGCAAACCATCTCAGCCTCCTCATTCACTGGCCTTTATTGTTTATCACCTACTTATTTCTTCTTCTAGGATATACAAGAAGTAATAAAGACCATGACTCTATTCAATCTAGTGAGAGTGAAGCAGCATTTATCATTAGACACATCAAGCACAGTAAAAAGGAATACTGTCAATAAGTTTCAAGTGCTTTTCCAAACTGAAGTAACTGTAGGTGATAATGAACAAGGAGAGAATGCAAACTGAACACCTTGTTTTTATCATTCAGGATATTTTAGGTGAACAATGTCTAAAATTAGAGTGACAAAAGCTCAAAGGGAAAAATAATTGATATGGCAGTAATATTCTAACAGAGGAGATCTAGTGGTCAGTATTCACAAAAAAATTAAAATTTTTGTGGTACATTTTAGTACAGGCTAAGACCCAACACCATAGAGATTGTCACCTGTATATTGGAAAGCAGAACCTGGCTGACAAGCTTGCAAAAATTCCAGACAACTGCATCTCACTAGATTTGCAGTGCTGAATTCAATATCATATACAGGAATGATGCCATTGAGATAGACTTTGCATGGGTCCTGTACTTGACAGCAAGACTAGTTCACTTCCAAGGCAACCTCAGTCACATCTTCTCTTTATGCACTCTCTACTACTTCCATGGCTCTTCACAGTCAGCATCCTCATGGATAGCCTCGAGGACACAATTACATACTGCTCAATACAACCAGGGCAAGAGTAAACATAGGCATGATTCAGACAGCATTTCACAAGGTAAAGATTTCTTGCATAGAGTAAATCCTGCTCACATCAATAAAACTTATTTAGGAGGCTTGGGGACAGATGATTTTTTTAAACAGAAAGAAACAGTGGCTGAAGCCAAGGAGCTGGGCCAGGAGGTTTTGGCAAGGATGTATTGGGTATATTGTCTGAGAAGGAAGGCCATAACTCAGCATATAATTCTGCCATGACATTGAATATGTATTGGAGCTGCTAAGCATACTTTCTGGGCTTTCATATGACTAAATTCACATTTCATTCTTACAAATAGCATGTTCAAAAATATTACTTTCAAACTCCAGTCATGCTTTCCTACTACTTTTGCCTACTATTTTCTATATCTATTAAAATAGCAGACTCTGCACCACTCTTACATAGCTACAAAACTGTACTTGACCACACCAATATTCAGATGACTGTAGATTCATTGTTCAGAAACATTAAATTTACTTCAGATCAAACAGCCATTCTATTTTCACATTCAACTCATGTGTCTTTCGTCTTTTTTTTTTTTTCTAAAATGTATTTTCATTTTAAGTCAGTCCTCCACTCTATGTCTAGTTTTATAGCTTTGGAAAACTTTCCCATGGTCTCAAACTACTTCCACTCTGCTCAAAATAATAACTTTTACTTAGCATGATACGATAGAGCAATTTAACAACTCATTCTCTTCTAACAGTTAGTTATAGATGATTAATCTTAGTCCTATTAGGTCTGAAGAGTCCCTGAGCTCATCAGTCGATCCTTTCTAGACACCTAAACTAGGGCTGGGAATTCATGAAATAAATGCTTGAAACAAGACAAAGACTGGCCAGAACATTTTACACTTCAATCAAATCTGAGTAGTTCACTCTCAGTTTAGAGAAAGATCAAGTACAGACAAAGTCAGAGCAGTCTCCTATTTTGGCTGGAGATCCCTTCTAAGCCATCAGATCAGGACTGGCAGTGCTGGAGTGAAATGCCAGTCATGTTACAGGAGAATAACTAACACAGCTTGTGCCCATGTGCTTTGTTCCATCAGTCTCCACTCATGGAGCCAGGGCTTCCTTGAGGCTCCCATTGCCCTCCCAGAGGAGGGGGTTTTTATTACTCGCTTTCCAATGTCAGCATACAAATGTGATTTTACATCACAGATGTAAAAAAAATTCCGTACTCTGTCAGATAGGATGGTTCACCAAGGGTGAAATAGGTCTTTGCCTCCCTCTTTCTTTCATAAATAATTTTTCTCCAAAAATCATAGCTCTCACATTAGAGAATTCCTTTAAAAAAATACACTACTCAACCTTGGTGCTGTTCCCTTGGCAGGCGTATTGTACCCTGACAGCCTTTCTTCAGATCCCTTCATTTGATCTTGACAGAGCCAGACCAGCATGCACAGTAGCAATCCAGTCCCATTAAGGGTGCTCCACCAAACACGCAACCCTGATGGGAACCGCTGTGACATCCAGGGAGCAGAGGCATGCAGCTGGGCTGTGGGGCACCACTCCAACTGACATACCCACAGGCATAACTTTACAAGAAGTTTGTTGGTGGGTTGTTTTTTGTTTTTTTTTTAAGATGTATTCGTGACCTTTACTTCTTATTCCCTGCAACTATTTGTGACCTTGAGCAAAATACTCTGAAAAAACAAGCTTTAGTTTAAAGTATACCCTTAAATGTCAACTTCTAACAATTGCATTGATTATAATTCATTAGGGGTAAATTATTGCATGAGAAATACAAGGAAGATACAAATATGGTATCACGTGACTTGTGCTCACTACGCAATGAGTTACAATGCTTTGAGGAATGACAATGAAATGTGAATAGTGAGAATAATATTATTTCTGGAATAAAAATATACATAATTTTAGATACATTCTACTTTTTCCTGCATCTGACAGCATTTTTATCTGACATCTTCCAGATGCTGAAGATGAAAAGTCATTTTTAATTTTTTTGTGAATCAAAAAGATGTAGACTTGTCTTTTAAATTGGAATAATCTGTGATAACATTGGTGTATATATGTGAAAGAAGGTTAACTCAAGACTCCAGTTCCTTCCCAAGAGAGCAGGAAAACCCTCTCAGAAAATGTAGTGTGCACGTTTTCCAATTAGGTGTAAGACAGGATAGAATTTAGGATATTGCCCATTTTATTTCCTTAAACAAGACCACCATTAAGTCAAAATGTAGGTCCTGCTCTGTGTAGTTTGTGTAGCTTTATATGATCATGAGCTGACTGGCTTTGTCTTAAATACAGACCTGAATTCTTACCTGTTCAAGTGTGCCCCTTGCATTGCCTGAGAGTGAAATGCTTGTTTTAGCAATTTGCATAGTTGCAGCAGACTGCAGTATGGAAAGGATGCTCCCATTTTCATCCTCAATAGGGAAAAGATTTTTTTTTTCTTGGAAAAAACTTGTGTAACATTTTCTTTTTAAGTTATATAGAATCATCCCGAGGTCTGACATCAGCTAGAAGGTTTAAAGGTGAGATTGAGGTTTAACAGCAGGTGTACAGCCCAGTTTTATCTTTTCAGCAATAAAACTTTAAGTACTATGCTATACAGTCACTAAACTGCTTTCCTTATTGCCACCCAGTATGGACACATTGACAGCAGCATGGAGAGAGCAAGACATTCAACATGAAATATATGCATACTGAAATAAACAAATGGGCTCTTCCTTTCTCTGCTTTCCCTCTTCCCTCTCTCCAGCACACACTCCAAGCTTTACTTTTCCATTAGGACATTTACCAGACAAAACCTGGGAGATGCCAGCGGCACGCAGGGCAGAGCAGAGCCGAGCCAGAGGACGCTGCAAGCCTGGCTGCCTGAGCAGAGGACTCTGCCCATGTGGTGCCTAGCCCTCTAGTCCTGCCTGATGGAGCCCCACAGCCAAGCTGCCTCCTGCACCCGGCATAACCCGGTGCACAGGGTGATTTGCCCCAGGCTGGCAGCAGCCCTGGGCCTCTGTAGAGCACACAGCAAAGCACAGGGCTGCCTTCAGATTCACAGGTAACCTTGGGGCTACCAGAACTGAACAGTGGAAAACACTAAGGACTTCAAAAATCCTTAGTAGTGGGTGCCCAGTTACACTGCTAAGAAGCCTGTACACTTCCTTATGCTATTCAGAATATATGCAACTAAAAGCCTATTGCTGAATACTAAATATAAACAGTTAAAAATTATACTACTCATATTATGCAAATACATTAACTCACTCAACCTGAGTATAAACAAGTCTTTCAAATAAATGTTTTTATGCTGCAGAAAGCACTGCACTGCTAGGGTAATTTACTAGGGTAATTTATGCATTTGTTGACCCTTATTTTAAATGTTGAGCCATAACACTGCAGTTTTGTGCTTGCCATAATTTCCTACTCCTCCTTCAGCCACTCCTATAAAGATTTTTATTGACTATATCAGCAAGAAATAATCTCCATTCTAACAACCACTTTCAAATTTAAGAACACTTATGTCTTAGATACGACTGATTTTGTTCTCTGTGCATATATATCAAACACTCCTGTACTCCATCAGGTTAGGAAGGGTGCAGGAGCGCCACCCAAGTGGCTCTGCACAAAATTGCCACAGTACCAACATAGTTAGGGCTGTCTGCAGAGCAAAAGTAGCTGTACAATTCTCCGAGCTGGTCTAAGAGTAATACTGCTGCTATGTTTGGAAGGTGCTGCAAGCGGTCTAATAAACTGCTGAAAGTTTGGGGAGGATGTCTGTGGTATGGGTAATCCACAACTCACAAATATTCAGAGGTAACTGAGCACCATATAAAATAATGGCCTTCCTCTTGTCCTTAAAAAGGATAGGGTCGGATTGTCAAACCTTCTATTATGCTCAATAGAAGCCAACTCAGCAAACACTGTGTGCTTCAGAAATTATTGTAACGTTTATATGAACTACAATTAAATGTTACCTGTATGAAAATTCATGATGTAACCTCACAGCCAAAGAAAGTATTTCTGTGCTGCACATGGCATGTTAGACTTTGCTCTTTGGAATGTTTACTTACATATTTAATTACACAAGAAAATAAGTTCTATTGAAGTCAATGAGATTTAAATGGATTAGTTGTTCACAGAACTAGATTTACTTTAAAAGCAAGGGGGAACTTAAATGAGTGCATTCAAAATCCAGAAGTTTTAAACTCTGTCAATAATGATTTTGGAAACCTATTTGTCCCCCAACACCTAGCAAGCTAAGCTGTTCTTGAAAATGGAACTATGTCAGCTTGACATTTTTGACAATGCTACTCTCCGACTCCCTTCAGCATCTTTTCCTCTTCATCCTTTCAGAAACTTAACAACATTAAAATCCAAGGAGAACAGAGACTTCAGCAACTGATAATATATTCACAAAATGGTACAACAACAATGTATAAAACCAACTAACTATCCCAGGATTGTCAGGCAAGTGGCCTATAAATCATGCAGACATCTTGACGCATCTGTTCAACAGACATGAAAAGTAATATATTGCTCAAAGAATAGCTAGCAGAGTCTTACAGGACTGTAAGAGTAAAGCCATTATTTTCACTGCCAGATTCTCTCTCACAGTTTCATGATTTTTGTAATAAAAGTTTAATTATTTTAAACTGAAATAGTTAATCTCAGTTCTTATAAAAATATTCAGAGGATGAAAAGGTTTGTCAGCAGGATCATAGACACATCTGCTGAATATTCCTGCCACCTTCAGCAATCAAACACTCTCAGAACATGGAGGGTTCCTTGAAAGGAAGCTCCTCATTTCTTTGACTGCTGAATATTACTTGTAAGTCACTTCTGAAATAACCTCCTTATGCAAATTCACACCGCACAAAGTTTCTTACATATAGGATAATATTTGCTTCCTAAAGACAACAGGTCAAACTTTAAAATTCAGCTTTTCTCAGGGTCTGCTACGCTAGCCAAAAGTTTCCAGGAATTCCAAACAAGTCAAGCTCAAATAAGCATCACTAGCTTCATGGGCATGAGGATGGTGTACAGGAATGACTGGTGGTCCTTGCCATCTCATGTGATTCCTCTGAGGGGTAGAGGAGATTAGCAGTGCACCCCTGAAATCCAAACAGGCAACAGGAAACATCCCTTTGACAACTCAATAAGCAGATTTTCACTTCTCACATTTCATAGAAATATTAAGATCTAATAAAATATATTCCCAAAAACTGAATGAAAGGAAACATTTTTGTTGTTGTAAGCGGTAAAAGTGTTTGTTCTCAAATGGTTCCTACATTATCATCTACCATATAAAACCACTCAGCTATGGAAATATTGTAAATGCACTGCTGTCAGGATCTAGTTTTAGTGAAGAAAGCAAGGCAGGATAGGTATATTTAAACAAACAAACACATTACAGTAGAACAGACTACATTTGGTGACCTCTAGCTTCTATGTTATAAATAACAAAACCCAATAATGTACTACATGATTAATTAAAAATACACTGTCCAGAGTGAACAAAAACCAACAACATGCTACAGTCTATTAAATGAAATGATGATTCTGAATTGTAATTGCTTTATAGACCACTGAATTAGAAAGTGGGGAGAAAAGATTTATCACAAGAGACATTTGAAATCATTAGTAAAAGTTTAATTATTAAAAGGTATATATCTCTGAAGGCTAAGTCTGTTTCTGTATTTATGTGTGCTTCTATTTTTTCCTAAATTATTAAGAACAGTCATCATCAACCCTAGCCCCACCTGAACCCCCTTGAAATATTTTATGCACTCTTAACCACCTTAACAAGATGAATGTAATCCTCTGTGGTCTCAATTCAGGAAAGCACATAACTATATCTTAAGTCCCACTGGGACAAATCCTCAGCTGATATGTATCACATTTATGGAGCTTCAGCATCCACCTCAGTGGGACTTAAATGCCTTCTCAGTAGATTGCTGAATCAGGTTATTAAAAATAAATTAAAAAGAAATTGTTTCTGGAACTGTCATGCAGTATTGACAACACAGAAATGAATATTTGTACATGCAATGTCATTATAATGATTTTTATGCAATATGAACATTCAGTACTATATGTAAATGTTACTGTGCACCAGATAGTGCAGCAGCAAAATTTTTCAGTCTAAGATAACACAGCACTTCCTAAAAGATCATTAAAGGTCCTTGTGGTTAGGCAATCATTTAGTTGGTGATCTCATTTTGTAGCCAAAGACATTAGGACAACATAAAACTGTTTTCAGGAAAGCACATTAGTTAATTACAAAGCAATCTAAAACAACCCAAAAGGAGAATATTTGATTTATTCTAATTGTTTATAGATATTATAATACTGTGGTTCTCTAACTCAGTATCTTGTCTGGAGGAAACGATGAGATTTTATAGGAATAGCAATAATATGGGTTTTAGACTTCTTGCTTTCCTTTTAAGTAATTTTCTAATAATTCACTTACAGCTTCTACTGACAAGAACTGGTCCAAGTTCTATGCCTGATTCTGCTCATGTTGATGTCAACAACCTTCATTAGGTGCAATATAAAGGTCACAACAATTTGTGAATAACAAAGTTACAATTTCACACCAGCTTTCACCTGCTGGTCTGTACAAACTGCTCACATGAATTAACAGTGCAGAACCCAGTCCAAACCTTTCTTAAAAACACACTGACATGACATCCTTTTCAACTGGTTGCACTGTTTCTTTCTGCAGTCTACTCGATCTTGCTTGCTTTTCTTGCCTTCTTACTATATCTTTTAGACCATAAGCTCCCTGGGACAGAATTATCACTCATTCTGTGTTTTCCAACTGCATGGAAAAGTGGGGCTCAACCTGTTTGCAATCACCGTGTAAATGCTAAATAAACCATAAAAGCAGTCATACCGCATTACAAACTGGATTTCTCTATTATTTCACAATATGAACATAGTGATCTTTTCAGCAGAAAATGCCTTTAGGTTTTGCATTTATATAGAACCTATCACAGTGGGGTCCCAGGATAAAATTGGGGCTCCTATGCTCAGGCTCAAAATGCATAATCATTTCCATTGACTTCTGCCACTGTTCTGGATTGCTTCTAGGATCCTGCTTTAATGTGTACAGATACCAGTTCAAGTGACATACAACTGCTGATTGCATCTTAAGCTGTTAAATCTCACCAGGCAGAAATAGCTATTTATTTCTTGTCACTGCATTTCCTGTGCAACATGAAGCCTTTCCTTATTCACAGGCTTTCATTATACTCATCAAAAGGTTTATTCTTATCGCAGACAAGACCAAGCATATCTGAAGAGATATCGTAGGCACTGCAGTATATTCACTACAAGTCAGGTTTGACATATTCATTTCTAGTGCATCATGTATTGCTAGTGGATAGCTTATAGCTTCTTTCTCTAATGTTCATTTTCTGCAGGCAAACAAATTTCTACCTTAGGCACTTAACTAAACTGGAAGAAGCTCCAGCATGCCCCCAATCTGCAACTGCCATGAAATGTTTTGTAACATCTTTCTCAAAGCCTTTTTCATAGAAAGTCATAGAAAGAATTAGCAATTCTTGCTTGACTTTCTCCATTGCTTCCCAAAAATAACTACCCCAGATCCAGCACATATTATGCAGATTCTGCCAAAGCCATCAGAGATCAACAGGGTTCTTTTTTGTTTGGGTTTTTTCTTGTGTTTTTTTTAATGCTTTAAGTTTGATTAATAATTGGGGAACTTGGGGAGCTCCAAATTAAACCAAGCGGTTGTGACTCTGAGCTGCTCCTATTGCTTAAGTCTCACAGTAGCATAGCGCTCTATCCACTGATGTCTAGTGCAGCAACCTCAGTGGTTTCAGTAGAAGCGAAAAAATGTACAAGCCTATTTAGATATGTGCTTTATGGTCCAGCTTTTATTACAGGAAGATAATTTTTCCAAGCTAATTATAGCAGCGAAGATTCACACAGCTTGTTACTATAGCAGTGGATACAGAATAACTAATATCCCTCACAGAGGTAGTGCTACTCCTCCAATGGCAGGGGTTAGCTCCCAGTTTAGGTTCATCATTTGGAGGTCAGGAAGAAACATCAGAGATGACTCTTAGCTCTGAGCAGCCCATCATTCCTAGGTGCAGCAGGGCGTAGGCAGCGACATTTTCCCACCCTTCCTTTCTGCATTCCCCACTGGGCTGGAAATAGTCCTTCAGCACAGAGGACTGACGCAAGGAGAACTTGCATCATCCTGCTCCATCCCACAAAACAGTACTTGGGAAGCTTGCAATTAGCAGCTGTCTAAGGAAACTAATTCTTTTTTTTTTTTTTTTTTTTTGCTTTTTCCTCCTCCACAGATGGGCACACTTGGCTCTCATTTAGAAATCATAGCAACTTTTTACAGGGAAGGCAGGCAGTTGCAAACAGTCACACACTGAATGTGGGCTGGTAAATGTGTGCTACAGCTGTAAGAAAAGAGAGGGCGATAGGAAGAAAAAGTTAAGGGCAAAGTTTTCTCATCAGTTATCTGATCAGAATATATATATATCTGAACAGTATGTATTTTCATGCAAACTACTTATAAATACATTCTGGTCCCCTGTAAGCCAGTATTTCCACATTCTGGCTACATGTTATGCTGTGGGTGAGCACATGTATTTAATACAACTAGACTTTTAAACAGGAAATACACTACTTGATCAGGCATCTTTCCTCCAGGAGGCAAATCTCAGACATTATAGCAGAAAAGGTGCAAGATGGGAAGCCAGTACTGTATAGCCCTAGAATAGCTTGGCCACTCGACAGTATCTTTTTAAACCCATGAATTTTTGGTACCTGATGCCCGATAGACAGGCATTTGCACAACTGCATGATGAAGATTCTGGCTTCTTCCAAGACTTTCCATAGTCTTTACTACTTTTCCAGTATTGTCTTTCTAATCAAGTTTCAGAAAATGGTGGCAATGGATTCAAGTTCCGCATGCTCCCCACTCCTCTTAAGCTCAAGAAGAGCTCCTGAATGCATGCTATAACTAACCATTTTGGGGTCAGAAGTTATCTTTCTTGGCCACTGTACATTTGCATGAGCAACACATACTGGCACTTTCCTACTTCTAGTTGCAATCACTTTCCACTTTTTTCCGTAGCAGACAATATTCACTTTCTTCCTCAGATCCTCAAAGCATGTTTGAACTGGCTTCCCTTCCTCTAGAGTTTAAGAAGTGCAAATACATTATTATGTCTGGCCATTGCCAGTCATTGATCAGCACTGACTTAGTGGGTATGAAGCAAACTTGGCACAACTTAGTATCTCTGCAGGAGACAAAGGCCATTGTTTCAATTATAATCCTCATTATTTACTATGATTAAATGAATTTGTTAATAACACCAAAGCTCAAGTTGTTTAACATAACTAATTAAGCAAGTAACAGACTATTCCATCCATTAGCAATGCATTGCTTCTCAGGCTTCTGGTGTTTTACATTTTTAGTTAACTGTTTCTATAGCAGACTTTTAGCAAGTACAAGCAAAGCAGGGGAATTACAGAGTCTATAGCAGCATCTGAAACATCTGTCTTTGGAGGTGAAAACACAGGAGAGGATGTGGACACGTACTTAAAGGCAGTATTTTACTTTTCCACAAACAACAAAACACAAGTTACTCATGGTATGACGACAAAACAAGTAGCTTTGAAATGCTCACCATGTTCTGCTAAGAGACAG
The DNA here is from genome assembly GCF_018139145.2 of Gymnogyps californianus. Lineage (NCBI taxonomy): Eukaryota > Metazoa > Chordata > Aves > Accipitriformes > Cathartidae > Gymnogyps > Gymnogyps californianus. The sequence continues at coordinate 14,337,882 of NC_059482.1, forward strand.
AAAGGAGAGCAAAATGTTTTGTACAGAAGGGGTAAAATGCAATCCCTACTGCCCTCTCCTATTATTTTTGGCATGCAGATACTTCGGCTCATAGCCCCAAAAGATGTTTAATTCCCTATGACTTCAAATCAACTTATAGTATTTATTGCATAAAGAAGTCACTTTTTTATTGTTTTGATATTATGGATTAGTTAGAATAGGAAAGCCTAAATACCTGAGCTGAATGACTTCAAGGCCTACCAAAACTGACTCCTGCTGAAACCAGGAATTGAGGCCAAACCCTGCCCTCCTCCCCACTCTGGCCTGAGGGACACAAGGGAGATGAGACATTGCCAGGTGCCTCGAGCATTGCTGTTCAGGGAAGCACAGCTGAGAGCACAAGGAAGAGCTGGGGGCAGCTGCTCCTCATGGCACAGCTCCAGCCAGATTTGGGCAGGCTGAGCAAGCCCACCACAGCTGCCTGCCCCCTGGATAGGGGGAACTGGCACAGCTGCTGGCAGGAGACATTGCTTGCTAAATAGTGTGATGAAGTATTTCATTTAAGTGTATTGGAAATACTAGTCCAGGCATAGAAAACAGACTGTAAGCTCTTCAGGGCAGGGACCATCTGTCCTCTACTTAGGATGGAGGGGTCCTACTTTTTCACTGAGTTGTTAAGACACTGCTGCAGTAAAGTGGGGTAAACATAACGATCATACTTTCAGGACTTGAAAACCGCAGAAGAAAATGCATGACAACTGCAGAGTGACAGGCAGGCAAGGACTAGTTCCCAGCAATGCAGGGCATTGCTCTACACAGCACACTATGTTCCCCAAAGCAAATACACTCTCTTAATGGGCTGCTGCTTTCACACCCTACCCACTGACAAGCATCCTTCAGGACTGCACCACACTGTCAATTTTAGTGTATTTTTTTCTTTTATGTATGGAAAGGGAAAAAACCCAACAGTAAGACCCCCTCCCCCCAAGTATAAACAAGGCATTAAAAAACATCAAATCTCAGACAAAAAGTGTGACTTCGGTTAGGAATATCTTCTTGAACCTGTTTGTTTCCCAGGCAGTTTAGTTCATTTCATACAGCTGCACTAAGTATTCAAACTCTACAAAGATTATTACAGTCCATCAAGACAGTGCTCCAGAAGAAAATCCTAAACCTAAAAGCCACTAAACAATCACAAGGATGAGAAATTCAGGGGTCCCTAAATCGAAACCTGATGTTGCTTGAGATAAGCACCTTTCCTATCCCTTCTTATACCTTTTCTCTTTGGCTCAGAATTTCATTTGAGCTTCTATAGTCTCCAGTTTGGCAAGTGACTTGATGGTAAAGCTTCTGCTGACACACAAAGAAAACTAACTGCATTCACAACATACCCATCTTCCTGTAGGTAGGCAGATACACGTTTATGCAGCAAACCCATCACCTCAGTCCTGCCTTAGACCTTGCCTATAATAAATGGTTGGATTAGTTAGGAGATCAAGCAAGTTGGAAACAAATAATTCAAATGAGAAAAATCATTAATTTCTAATTACACCAGGGTTTTGCAGAGTACACATTGGAGCCGGTAGTTTTTCACTAATAATGGCAATGAATGGTCCACATAGCTATGGTATGTCTTTCCCACTAATTAACTGTAATTCTAGGAACAGCCTACAAAATATGTTTCCCCAAAGTACCCTTTGGTTCTCCAAATGGAGCCACAGCTCTATTTTGCTGAACCTAGGAATCTGATGGGCTTCTAAGCTCTCGAAGTGCTGAGGGATAAGCACCCAATACATTACGTCTGTGAAGATTACTACTGGTAGTTCTTATTCCTACCTTCCCCTGAGCTTCTACAAATAAATATGCCAAGACACCCTCTTGTCTTTCCCAGATTTGTTAGAGGCTCCTCCTTCCTTGAAGGTTACTGGCTTATTCTCTCCCAGGAATATCTTCACTTCTACCAGCTCATGGTTGAAAGTCTTGGACAGACTTTTCCTCCCCTCCTGCCACGTTCTCCTGCAGAGAGGGAGAGAGAACCAAACATAGCTGGAAGAGAACCAAAGCCTGCAAGACTGATTCCATGGCCCATTTTGCCCTTCTTAAAAAAAAATTTAAAAAAAAAAAAAAAATCACAATTTGCTTTCCAGACAGAAAGTAGTAACAAGGGGGCAGCTGTACATGGCATCCTGTTCTCCAGTGTTCACTAATACACCCATAAACAGAGAACTGTAACAGAATAACAGCACTAAGTTCACATGCTGCAAAACACATTGCCTCCAGTGCTTTGGCTGAGCAATGCACCCTGACTCTATTCATCACAGGTCAATAACTGGATGCTATGGAATAGCCTACATAAGCTGTCTAAGAAAAGACTGTTAAAAACATATCCTGAGCCCTACCTCTCTCTGCAGATTAGTTACCACCATTAGTGATTCACAACTTTAAATCCTCCCTTTAGTTAGGCACCTCTAGCATAGTTATACCAAAACCTCCAGCCTTTATTTCAATAATGCCTAAATGCTTACTGCAGAAGGGCTGAAACTCTCCCTTTTCCTGTCAAGTGAATGCCCACACTGTAAACCATAACACTATCCTTATACTTGCTTGCTCTCCTTGACCCGATAAGGGTCAGAGACTACCAGACAGCCTGGTAATTCCTTTGGACTGAACAGGAATTGAACCTCCATACTGGCTGAATTCTCTATCACTGAGCTATTCATTAAACAGTTGTCCAGTTATGTCCTGCAATACCATAAACCAGAGTGGCAGTACAGCTTTGGAAAAGCTCTGGAAAAGATTTCAGTAAAGTTCCAGCATAAAAAGGAAGGTTACTAACACCCAGCTTTTATCACCTGTTTATGTTTAATTTCACAAGCCCTTTTTAGGCTGGGGAGAATCATAAGCACACTACTCAGAGTCATAGATCCTTTGTGCTTCCTCTCAAAAATGCAAGATAATGCTGAACAAATTAATAACAAGGGAGATGAAATAGATTTTAAAATCTGTTTCAATACCACCATGTTTACTAATTGTGGAAAATGCTGCCATACAATATGTATGTAACAGGATTTAATAAATGAAAGTAATTAAATATCTAATTTCTATAGCATAGCTGCATAAAGTTAAAATGTGGTAAGGTTTTGCAGTTGTGTGAATTGATTAGAAAAGTACCCTTGACCTACTATGAATTTCTTCTACATACAAAGGGGACTAAAGAAACCTTCAAAAGTATTTCATTGCTTTAATTTATCTAGTTATTGCATAAGATCATATCATTAGGTCATTTTCTATTATATGTTTATAATACATGCAGGAACAGTGGGGGATGGCATTTTATTCAGTAAGTTGCCTTGGCATTGTCCATCAGTAAAGAAAGATGCTGCGAGTTGCACAGCAGTTTAGACTACCCCACCGTAACAAAAAAAAAAATCAGTGCTCTGCATTTGTACAAATGGTATGAGGTATTCTTCAGCTATGAAGCACATGAGACAGGAATATATTTGTTGTATATTTCTAAAAATCAGAAGAATGTCAACACAAAACCAGATGTTACAGTTTCCATTTTGGCTACAATTCAAATAGTAGGGTACAAGATTGCAAAGCATTGGACAGCTTATAGTACTGATTCAAGCAGGCTCCTTTCCTCCCACCTAATGATTTTTGAAACTTTGTTTATCAGAGATTTGCACATTAGTAGTGAACATGAGCGAATATGGCAACTGCAGTCTAGACTTACACTTAAAAGAGTGGCTTGAAACCAAACCAGAAAAAAAATGTTTAAAGACTAGAGCAAGCTGATTGCCTGTAAGCCAAGAGTTCAGCTGTACTGTACCTAGCAATACATGTAGTAAAAGTTCAAAGTCCTACTCTTGGTGCTGAACTGCAGGAACCAGAACTGTCAGGCCCTGAGCACCTTGAGCAGCTCCAATGCGCAGCCTTGGATCAGGCTGCTGGGAAAAGAGCTGCGTAAGAAGCGGCTGTGAGAAGCTTTGTTGGGGCCTCCCCATGTTCCTTCGTGAATTGCTATTAAAACTCAGTGCCTGAGCTTTAAAGTATATAAAATGACCTGATACTTAATAATCAAATAAATATGCTTTTACAATGGTGTTCCTGGGTTTGTTAGCAACTCAAATACATGCATTAGCATCATGCAGGTATGATGGTGCATAGGTTATTTTCATCAATTAATGTTTTAGAATTACACCTATGACACCTCAAAAAAGCAAAAACTTGTAATGTGTATTGGTATTCAAAATAAGAAATTTTACTTATACTAACATATTAAGGAGAAATGGATGTGGGATATTTCCAAATACGTGATTATTCTACAAAGCCTAAGCCACTTGTTTCAGCCTTAGCTGTTATGTCAGCCACAGAATTCTGTGATAATGCTGGAATTTCAAGCTTTCCTGAAAAATCACCTCTCCAAGTATTCTGTACCTTTCAAATGCAATGTGTTGTACATTACTGTAATTTATAGCTGCTCTATTTTAATCACTCATTCTAGCTTAGACTGACAGACCCAAATTATTTTTTTAAAATTTTGTTTACAGAGCTACACTTCACTACTTGTGCAGGCTATACAAAGTCAAACTCTCCTCCATGTTATTTTCTAATAAGATTAAAGATATACTCCGATTATTTATTTCCCCTGATATTATAGATGGAACTGTTTGAAGATGCTGGCTTCCAGCTGTGAGGGCAGAAGAATAAAATAAAATAGATGGAAGAACATTCCATTAATCCAAGTCATCTAGAACAGATTCCTGCCTGGAGGCACATCTCTCCTGTTTGCAGCATCACATGCAGTGTTCTGTAAATTGGTTCAAGGAAAGCTCAAAAAAAAAAAAAAAGAGTGGACATAAAATGTCAGTTAGCTGACAGCTAGCAAGTAGCTCAGATGTTGCTGCACTTAATATGAGAACTGTCAAATTAGGCAAGGGAAGAGATCAACTTCTGTTTATTGAAGGCAAGAAACTGGAGAAGTGGAGGTAGAAACTGGAGGAAATTAATTCATTTGACTTGTGAAGGTGTTACTTTGATTTGTTCCAAATTATCAGCGTAGGAGGACAGGCAGATTAACTGCATATTGTTCACAAAAAGTATAGGGCTTAATAAAGGCCCATCTTCCATTTGCTAAAGTTCACTAGGAGTGGTAGTGGAAGAAAGAAAACCCAGATCTTACTTATTGAATAATCTTTCCTAGTCTTATCTATTTTTAAAACAAGCTCTGGAGGGTATAGGACAGACAAATGAGCAGGTTTTTTTCCTCAAAAATATGACTGGTCAAGAATAATGGCAGTATAACAAGAGGGAATTCAGTCAGCTTCTCTGTTTCAAATGTATGAACATTTTTTTTGAGGACATCTTAATCTTGTCAAAACAATCAAGCAGCTAATTCAAGTTGAGCAAGGCTTCTGATACACAGTGGATTACAGATTTTCAGCTAGTGTGGATTTACATTGTTTCAGTGCAGTGGTGGAATAGCCTGTTTTGCTGCAGCTGAGGTCCAAATTCAGCATGTTTAATAACAGAGGAGAGAAAATGCACTGTTGCCAGCCAGATGTCTTGGGGGACTTGAAATGATAGAAAATCAATTCATCTCTGGGCAAAACCCAGTCTTGTAAATTGCCATCCTGTTTTGTTTCAAGTGAAAATATTGATGTTGATAACACCCACTAGGTTGACATAATCTAATAGTTTGTAGCCAGCTGGAAATGCCACCTTAGCAAATAAGATGCCTTAAACCACCAACTGGCAAAATCATAACAAACTGCTGGAGACCATTAATTCGAATTTAAGGCCTAGCATTATAGGCCAACAAGACCAAAATGCTGATGAAAAGCACCACAAAATTCTCTCATTCCAAGAATTCAGCTTATATATATAAAACCATGGCTGTGCAAAATTTAACAGTCCTGATCTGGGACCTTCTCTTTTTGCTTGCTCAGCAGCAACAATCATGCCAGCAGAACCCTGGATAATTTCCCATTCTTCAGCACCGGAATTTCTACTTTTGATTCTTAACCTAAATAATTCAAGTAGTTCCCAGTGGATTAGTATCAAACTGCTCCTTTGCAGAACAGATGCTACACTTCCGCATTCACCACCTCCAACATTTGAGGCTAGTTGTACCCATCAACAGAGAGATCATCTCTCTGATGCTACTCACTTCCATGAACTTTAAAAATTAGAAGAAATGTTGGAATATTGTGGAATGAAATCAGAAAGTCACCCCCCAGTAGGCACAGGTGAACTAGAACTGTGCCCCAATTTAAGTTATCAAAGTTGTTACCACACTACCCAAATTCCTTTAAATTACATTCTCCCCTACTTAGACCATCCTTGTTCTATGTTAATTTCTTCCACTTCCAAAAACCCCCAATGACACTGATTTGCAATTAGCAAACTGATTTCCAGCAAAAAGTGAAGCAAATACAGGAAAAATTTCTGCCATTTAAAGCACTGCCTTAATCCTGTCTCTAGCAGCTAGTATTATAATTCTCCTTCCTAGAAGAGCTGTGGTACCTATTTCATTGACTGTATTGTACCTATTTAGAAAACAAAGTTTATATTGGTTGATGCTCTTTGGGCTCCACAACAAATTGACTTAGATTGTCCCACCTAATATTTGCACCATTTGCAGGCAGCCTCTATTTGGCAAGACAGGCAACAGAAAAATAAAGAGACCATTACGTACCAGAAAGTTTTAAAGTAGGACCAACAGCAAAAATAAACAGAGTTAAGAGTTTTTCTGAGGGGCTTAATTCTAATACTCATATTTGGTAGAAATGCTTGAATACAAGGCAATTAAGATAAATCAAATAAAGAGGTCCCCTATCTATTTCTTGAACATAGGAAATTTGATTAAGCACCTTTTTCCTGTTGGTCTCCTACAGTGACCTGAAGGTTCCAGTTTTCCCTATGCTGCTTATTAGAGGTTGTTCACTGACACACAAAGGCTCACTTTCAACACAGAAAGCAAAAGTGCCCAAATTAATCTTAGTCCTTTTGCATTATGTCCAGCATCCGCATACCTGGTACAGGAGTGTCAAAGGAAAAGTAGTCCTGAGGGACTGATGCCATTCTATTTGCCTGTGAAGAGCAAAGCCCCAGCTAACAAAAGATATGTAAACATGAAAAATAACTTGTGAAAGGGAGAGCAAAGATATTAGAACTTAATAGAAAGAGATAGAATTGTTCTCCTTCAGTTCAATTGTGTTTACAGACCTGGATCTGAAGGATTCAGCCATATATTTCTTCACCCATTCTTTAAGTGAGAAGGATGTTTTCCTCTTTTATTTTAACTAGAATCCAAAATATCACCTCCAGTGATAAAGCGAAAGATGACAAATGATAGTGTTGGCAGAATTAACTGCTCTGTCCTCTCCACAAAAAAGTTCCCATAATTCTACATGGCCTTTCATTTTAGTTTATGGAGTTTGTTAGGGTTTTTTTGGGAGGTATTTTCTTCTCTCCAAGGAAAATATTTTCTACTCTCTTCTTCAAACCTTTCATCATGAGAAAAGCTACCATCTTCTGCAGCCTTATCCCTAAAAAAAATATCTTGACTCAAAAGAGCAAACAAAAAAAGGAGTGCAGAATGACCTCCTTATACCAGCAAAATATAAACTTGAATGTTGGCATCTACCTTAAAAAACCCAACCCCAAAACCCAACATATAAACTTAAGAACAGATCTTACCATTGTTACTGAGACAACTTCAGGAAAACCAGGATAAAAAAAATTAAAAATCTCTTAAACACTAAATCAGAGATTATTTTTTTATTATTATTTTTTCTTTCCAGTTCCTATTTTGCCTACACAAAAAGAATGGTGGAAAGGAACAGCCTACTCTTTGGCATATCTGAACTCTTGAGTTTTCCGTCTTCCTTCAGCTTTTTAACATGTCCTTGCTACAGAGATCATGAGAGCAATAGGGAAAATACTAAGCATGTTTTCAGATAAAATCCTTGTATTTTCCATCAAGAGGCAGTGAAGTTCAAAATTAATTCTTAATTAATTTTAGGCTATGTTGAGAGAGGTCAAGTATACCATTACTGTTACGAACACCAGTGTTTTTGTTCAGCTAGAAAGCTACAAATCTTTTTTAGCCATCTTTCCTTGCATTTTGCAAGCTATTAATGAATCATTTTGTCATGTGTAGAATATTATCCATCTGAGGACCATCATATCATGAAAAGACATTAAAATGTGCTCATTATGAACACAGTGATTATTATAAATCCTTATTTTCAGGTCTTAGGATGAAACTCACTTTAGCAGATGCATTTTATTAAAACACGCAGCAGCCAAAGGTTTCTCTGGAACTAAGTGCAATCATATAATGACAGTACCGGTGTCTGAGTGAAACAAAAAATTCATTTTCAGATCCTTTTGATCATTTTGCATTGCATGAGGATAAGTGTTGTCATATATTAAAGGCTCTCACATATTAAAGACAGTTTGTACTTAAAGAACCATGGTCTTTCATTAGGGGTATTCAGTTTTTTCATGAGCCAGTGAAAGAACTCTTCTTTGTCTGTCTCTCCATGGATTCATCTATTAGCATTTGAAGAGACTAACTTAACCAATATGTGTAATAGGAGGCTGCAAGTAGAGCCTTTTTCCTTCTTTGCAATCTTAGAGACACTTGTAGCACCCATAGCATCTCTCTCAATCTTTGCTGTATTTAATCCCACAACACCTTCAGAGATGAAAGGAATATTATCCTATTGATGGGGTAGTGAAGCACAGACCTCATGCAGCATTGAGGCACCTTCTTCACTCTGGTATCAGATCTAGGTATCTAGACTCATATCTCAGAAGGTGTTTAAGTGGCCCAAGGTGACACAGGAAGTCTACCAGGAAGCAGTATGTTGAACCCAGGTCCCCTAAACCCTAGGCTAGGGCCTCACCACTGAGAAATCTTTCTTGATCTGAAGCTTCACTTTGTTTCTAAAAATACAAGTCATTTTATGTAGGTCTTCTATCTTCATCTATTCCTCAGCCTATTTGTTGTCATTTAGGGCCTGGTATACCAAGAGTCAGCAATCACATTGCAACACAGGAAAGAAAATCCTATCATTTCAATACCAAACTAATTTTAAATCCATTGCTCCATGACTAGGACTACAAGTCTAGGGCTGGCTGTGTGGGGAAGACAACTGGTTGTGAGCAGGACATTGTCAGAGCACAAGAAACTAGGTTATCAGAGAGAAAACTCTGGCTGTCCCTCTGAACCAAACTTCCCAATTCTTGTGTTTCATTCACAGCTGCTTCCCTGCTCCATCACATTCTCCCCAGTAGTGAAATACTGAATTGCAACTTTGACCTGGCTGCAGGTGACCTGCACCATATGTTGGCAATGCTATTCATGTTCTACCTTTGCAGGTCACCTTTAAAAGGTGTGAAAAATAGTTTACTGAAATTGAAGTGTCAAAACTGACACTGACTTCCAGATCCTTTAGGGCACCTTCCTGAGTTCTGTAAGGAAAAATGCTTTCATTAGGGATAAATTGGTTTTTAGGACTTCTGTGTGCCTTCATTTGAAATCATTTCAAACAGCTTAAGAAGATTACTGAAGCTAGGAGCCCTTTCAGTTATTACTGCAACTGTAAAAGAAACTAGAACAGTGATACTGATTATCTCATTTAAAGAGTGCAGAAATCTGGATCTATTTAGTACATATTTTCAGAGTTCTAAAGAAAATGTTTCAAGAACATATAACAGCCACTAATTTCTTCATTACCTAAAATATTCCCTGAATCCAGATACATCCTTCCTTGGCCTTTTTCTGTCCCATGCAATAACCTCAACAGCAAAGAAGTTGTATATATGCTGCTAGTCAGAAAGTGTAAAATGACTAGAAAACACAAACCCAGCTGCAACTGAAGCTTAACATTTGGGGGGATATACAGTGAAATCTTCAGATGAAAGGTACTGCAGAAATACTTTCTTATTAGTAAAGTGGAAGAGTCCACCAAAATAGTAGTGAGATAGAACAGAGAACAGTTAGATGCTTTAGCTTATAGTTCTTATATCCACAAAAATAAAATTTGAATGCTGTTTCCTTCATACCCTCAGAACTTTTCCTCCCTTTCCTTATACTAGGCATGATGCTTTGGACCTATTGCTTTCTTGTAATCTCATGGGAGAGTCTTTGAGTAAGGCTGAGCTGATTCCTTTTTTAGCAATCGTTAGGGGGACTCCCATCCTATAAATCTTTCTTGAATATGATCCAATGTAATAACCTATAAAACATTCAGCTACCCAAATTTGTAACCACATCCTGCTTAACTCACTTTCATTATCTTTTGAAGTGATGTACAATCCAATGCCAAAATATTTGCATTTTCTCCTTAAATTCTGTGCCAGAATTACAGTACCTTGACTCAGTGTTTATGCTTACCACAGTACATAAATGATCATGTTCATGCATTGTTTTTTCCTAGCAGGCAAACTGAAGCTTATATAGAATCTAGTTTGGGGGTTTTTGCGTATCCTCTGAGACTTCAGATTACAGTATTTGCCAAGGTATTAAAAAACTAGTCAATACTTGCAAATTAGAAGTGATATTATCTCAGTGAAAGATTTGTGAAACACTAAAGTAAAAATCTGCCTTAAATTTTCTCAAAATAAAACACGTACAGCAGAGTAATCAGTTTAAAGCTTGGTCCTCCGATATTCATTAATTTGTTAACATGAAGGAATTTGGACTCTTATAATAAAGACCAGAATGGATTTATTACTGTAGCAGAGATCATAAATCAGGAACTGGATGTGTTGCATAAAAGGTGAACTGAAAAGTTTTTAAAAGGTCAGCTCTTTTTAGCAAACCAAGAGATGCAGAAGCCTATGGATGCAATCATTGGGCATTTAAGAAAGGAAAAGCTATGTAGTCCACATGATGGAAAAATAAGTACCCCACAGCTGCGTGTGCAGAAAGTTACAGTTAAAGAGATTTACAAAGAACACTTAGATAACCAAGGTACTTAATTACATTTTGTGCCTTTGAAAAAAAAAAAACCAACCCCAAAACCAAACCACCAAGCCAACAAACCAACACACCACTCTCTCCCTAATTTTAAATAACATTAAAAGATAACGTTATCCACATTAACAGTCCTGCATTCAGTTTTGTCTGATATCAGAGTTAACTAAGACTGTTCACTCCTCACATCATGATGGCTTGTAAGTGTCCTGATTCAGCACTCATTTGATTACAAAAGAAACAAATAGATAAAAAGTTGCTTTCAAATACTAGTTTCATTAGTATTAGGTAAGTCTTACCTGTTCACCCTCCTTATCAAATCATGATTTAAAAAACTGACATGTTTTAGCTAGAATATTTTTCACTGATAGGTGTCCTGGTTTCGGCTGGAATAGAGTTAATTTTCTTCCTAATAGCTGGTACAGTGCTGTGTTTTGGATTTAGTAGGAGAATAATGTTGATAACACGCTGATGTTTTAGTTGTTGCTGAACAGTGCTTACACTAAGTCAAGTGCTTACACCAAGTCAAGTGTTGCTGAACAGTGCTTACACCCCAGTGAGCAGGCTGGGGGTGCACAAGAAGCTGAGAGGGGACACAGCCAGGACAGCTGACCCAAACTGGCCAAAGGGATATTCCACACCATATGTCATGCTGAACAAAATAACTGGGAGAACTTGGACAGGGGGGTGGCGTCTGCTGCTCAGGGACTGGCTCGGCATCAGTCAGCAGGGGTGAGCAATTGCATTGTGCATCCCCTGTTTTGTATATTTTTATCATTATTATTGTTTTCCCTTCCTTTTCTGTCCTATTAAACTGTCTTTATCTCAGCTCACAAGTTTTACCTTTTTTCTGCTTCTCTCCTCCATCCCACTTGGGGGGAGTGAGCAAACAGCTGTGTGGTGTTTAGCTGCCTGCTGGGTTAAGCCACAATAGCCCCCATTCCAGACACAGAAGGCAACCCCTTTTTGCAAGGTACATTTATACATTCTGCATGGGCAGAATGGAGAAGAACATAAGCAAAGAAACCTAACAAGTATGTTGCCTACAAAGTGACCGCTTATCCACAGATTGTAACAGTTTGTTCAATTTTTAAGTTAATTCTGCTGGAAGGTCAAAAATCACATTTGGATTCAATAGGTCACATCAGTACAGGTCTAGCATACACACTGCTACAGTATTGACCAGCTTTACAAATAGTTAAGATTAGAATAATTATGTATAGTTTAATTGTCCCTAGTTTAATGTCTTTAAAAGTGACATCAACAGACAGTTCCTTCACCTTGATGGCACATTCCTGTAACAGTGAAATTGTGTGTCCTTATAAGCAAAGGCAGCCAAGCACGTGGGCTATATTAGCAAGAGTGTGGCCAGCAGGTCCAGAGAAGTGGACAAATGGCTGACTGGAAGATACAGGAAAGAGCGCCAGACTTCCCAGAGGTGCAGAACACTAAGATGACAGGCCAGAAATGCAGGCTGGAAGATGAGAAATCTTGAACAGGTTGTGAAATGTCCACCTTTGGAGGTGTTCAAGACCCAATGGGACAAGTTCCTGAGCAACCTCACTTAACCAGACATGCTTTAAGTATGGGTTTGTACCAGATGACCACCAGAGGTTCCTTCCAACCTGAGTTATTCCACAATTCTATGAAACTGTCCATTATATTTCATAACAGATTAAGGTAGATTTTTTTTTTAACCTTGGTAGTCTTACTATAGTCTGGAGTTTGATTTTTTTTTTGTGGGGTTTGTTTGTTTTTTCCCCCCCCAAGCCTACTATGTCTGTAGTAGATGAGAACAGTGACCTTCAGTGCTGTATGAATCTTTAACAAAACTAAGTGCCACATTTACCTTATATACCTACATATGTAGATATATATGTATACCTAATTACCTACAATGTAATATGTGGCATTTCATACCAACAGCACTGATTTACCTAATCTGGAGGTAACTGTATGCTTGTCAGTGCAACTGCAGTGGCTGCTCTGATCTGCAGCAGAAAGCAAAAGAAAAACAATAAAAGCTGACTTAGAAGGAAGAGATGTAAAAATTAGACCAATTAGCAGTATTAGTCTGGGGTTACTGTGCAGGCACCACGCAAAGTCACCGAGAAAAAGACAAAAGGATGAAGGGAGATGAGATTTAGCAAAGCAGAGACCAGAGTGAACGAAGTTTCATAACCCACAGAAAGCTGTTTTTAACCAACCTTTTTCTTTTCCCTAAGCAGAAACTGCAAAGAAACGTGTGAGTGACTACCTCAAATCAGGGTGCTTGCACCAAGGCCAGTCATTTTGAACAAAGCAAACTCAGAGTTGATGCCTTTTAATACAGTTCAACAGCATGCACTTCAAGGACAACGGACAGCTGAATCCTGTCATTTTCAGGTCTATAAGGTGGTCTCTGCAAGTACAGAAGGTGCCCATGCAAGTTTCCTTTTGATGCACAAATAAAAGTGGCAAGTGATGTGTGATTATTCTTATATATAACCACATAAAAGCCATTATTCCATCTTCTTGCCACCAAGAGACACCTTACTTGTCTTGAGGCCTAAAAATACCTTATTTGCACAGCACAAGGTATGCTCAGTCTCTGAAATGAAACATTTTAAGAGGTCTTATGCATTTTTAAAAATGCAGCTAATGATTTTTAACTGTTCCTGCTCTCTTTCCCCTCCCCCCTGTTTTTGTTCTTATGGATGAAAAATATCAGAGAGAACCAGAACAGTTCACCTGAAACAAACCTTCATAGTACCAGTCGCACAAATGAAGAGGAGATGGATCATCCCTGACCCTTTTCATCTAATAGCCCAAAAATCACAGATGTTCAGAACTGAAGACTTTGCTCAGTTTCCTGTTCCCACATTCAGTCTCCATGAGACAAGGATTTCATGCAAGGAGCAGCAGTTTCTAGAGCAAAACAGAGCTGCCCACCTCAGAATACTTCATACCCTTTCCATGCTATTTGGACAGTTGCCTGGGCAGCAGAAAAAAAAAAAAAAGCGCTGCAGTTCTTTTGGATTGATCCAGCTAGTTCTTACTCTGGAAAGATTCTTTAGTAGTTTAAGAAAAAACTGGGGCCTACATCTTTAATTCCTCTGGCTTGAGAGTCTAGCTTAAAAGTGTTTCAGTCTAAAGTAGTCAAATTCATGAATAGTTTGAGTCAACTGAAACCACATTTTATAGCAAATAAACTAATCTGGGGGGAAAAAAAAGAGTATCTTGCAGCCATAAACCTAAGAATCTATTCCAGAATACACTTTTATCTGTTTCATATTTCCTTTTGTGATTTGACATCATTTATAAACCCTGTTTAATTGAATTCAGTGCCAGTGGTAAAAAACATTAGGAGATGCTGTTAACTACTAGAGATTAGTTGTTAGATCGACCCCCCCCCCCATCCTTATGGAAAGGTAGTCCTTTACAGAAAAAGTCAATAAATTCAACTTATCAAAGTATTAGGCATTTCCATTCAAATCCAACATAGATTTGACTTTTCATACTTTAAGGAAAAAGGACCATCATAATTAATCTGAGAATTTAATATATTTCTCAAGGAATATATCTCATTATATTTAAAAGGAACCAAAACTAGATGAACAAATAGACTGTGGCTTCTACCTACCCTCAACATACCCTGATCTACTTGTATCTTTGGCCCCAAAAAACCCAATGTAAGTTCACTGAGATCTTACTATTGGTTATAGCAGCCATTGGATCAATCCTATGGGTAGGAAGTCAAGGCTTTTTAATATAAAAACTTATTGCTAGGAGATTTTATTTCCACAGAAACAGCCATATGAAGAATTACATGCTTATCTTTTCATTCATGTTTTCAGACTGTGACCAGTCAGACAAACATATTACCATCCTGAAAGGAATAGTTACAATCAAGCCCTTTTCTCTATGCAGTGTAAGTCTCTAAACAATACAGTTAGGAAAATTCAACCAAGTGTTATGAATTTTATTATACAGCAGCTGTTCAAATAAAGCAAAGAAAATTTGGCTTAATAGCTACTTGATGAGCATACACTGGTCTAACAGAGAGGCCAAAGCAAAAATGTAGCTATGTTGTGTATTCTCTCATGTAGTAAGGTCTTGAAGATATGAAAGAATAAAAAACCGAATATATCGGTTCCAATTCTATTCAACTATGCTGGACATTTAGATAATTAACATAACAGTATATAGAGTTTTGTCAGCTTAAGGAATTGATCTGATGATGTGTAGGGACCATAGGCAATGCCCACTATTGCTCTGATAAGGGAAGTCCTGCTTGTTAAAACTGAATTTAAGAGTAAAATTAAAAGATTTGGAGGCACACTACTTTACCTTGTAGGCAAGTGAAATATTTAAAGTACTTTTCTGGTTGAGTTATGCAATTCTTTTGTACAACATGATACAAAAAAGCTCACATAGGATGAAGAGAAAAAAGCTGATAATTTCCTAGCAAACTATCACTTTGATGAAAAAGCAGTAATGCTCTCTTAACTGCGCTCTCACATGATGGATAATGAAATTTCTATAGCACATTCCTTGTTCAAGATCAAGTTTGAAATTGTCCTCTACTGTGGGCCAAATTAGTCCAAACAATTTAACCTTGAGGCACTGTGCAATAGAGCTCAAGTATTTCTTCGGGGGGGGGGGGGGGGGGGAGAAAAGCACTTGAACAGTTTTAGTTCAGGCTACATAAGGAAGCTTCTGGACTGAGTATATTTTGAGAGGGTTTATATGGCTTCAAATCTAATATTTTAGTACAGTCACAATAAATACTTTTTTTAAAAAAAAAAGATAAATCCTTCTAACCTCTTCTCATAGAAGTGTTAAAAGATTTCACATTTCTTCAGGTCAGAACTGGAAGGTGCTGTGAGGATAAAGCTTCATTATAATTAGTTGCAAATGGAGATCTGGCTTCTCTGCTAGACCATTACATCTGGACACAATCAAATGCTCTGAAAAACATCCCATCCTCACCTACTGAGCCACAGGTGAGCTTTGAACACCCACCTGTAGATCCACAGGAAAGGCATAAAAGCTGACCTGCAGTGGGTGACAGTAGCAGCTCCAGCTAGCACGGCTGGTCTCAGGCCAGCCATGCCTCAGTTTGCCTTTCAGCTCCAAGAACCACTCACTTGGCCATATTCTAAGGAACTGTTTGCCCACTTATGAAGTGAGCCACATTTTTCCTAAGGTAGGAGGGACTCACTATCACATCCCAAGGCTCCCCCTCAATGCACACTTTCATTCTTCAACATTTAACAGGAAAACAAAGATTAGAATAACTGCTCACTCGGTGTGGGCTATACTGCATTAAAGCCTTCTCCTCCTATGTCTCTAGTACTGAAAAAGGACACTTCTCCCACCACTCTCCTCACTTCAGATTGCATTGCACAACCCTGTCACCTTCCTGGAGTTCCCCACCTTCAACTCTCCACCCTCTCCTTTACTTTTAAATAGAAAAACACCCCTCCTTTCTCCCAGCTGATTTGATAACTGAATAGGGCTGATTGAACCTGATAATGTCTCTACTGTGTTGTATTAGTGACATACAAAACACAAGGAGACAGCAATTTGTGCTATTAATATGGAGAACAACAGTGGAACACCCTCTTCCTTTGAGAAGCAAATTGAGAGTTTTCAGCTGGAAGCTCTTATAGTTTCAATGCTTCCTTATCTGCCTTTGTCCACAGTTGCTGACAAGAGCTAAACTCTTGCATCCATCCCAGCAAATTACATGAGTTTAATCAAGTGGCTGTGTGATATATTTGGTGACAGCAGATTTAGTTACCCTGCTGTGATAAAGGGTTGATCAATGTACTATTATTCTTTCCTCTATTGGCTTTTCTTTCTTCCCAGCAAGCTTAATACTACAGTATCACAGACCAAGTTTTCTACACTTGAGAACTCACCACCCACTTCTAAATCCAAAGACCGTATTTCCTGCTTCAGCAATAAAGGCATTTGTTGGATCTTAAAATTCATGGTTTTCTAGCAATCCTTTTATTTTCACAAAACTGCATTGTTACTGCACTGAGCTTTGCATATTGGCCATCATTATTTGGAGACTTCTTCCTTATTTTTTTTCCTAAGTAGTTCAAAGCAACTATCTTTTTTCAACAATAGTCAAAAAATTCCTGCTTTATGGTCTTCCAAAAAGGAGGAAAACAAAACAGTAATTTAGTTCTTTGTCCCATTGCTTTCCAGCCTTGATCAATCTAGTTCTTAGTCCAAGACCAAGCTAACATGAACTTCAGTCGTACAGCCACTGTACCGTCTTTCCCAGCAAATCTGGGGTTAGATAACACAATATGGCTCCTGTTCAACGATCAGATGAGTCAAACACATTTTTGGCAAGCTTCTGTAAACGTGTTCAAAAGAATATTTCCTATGTACTTTCCCTTTTGAAAAATTGTTCCTAGAGGTTGAAGATTTGGATTTCAAAATGCCTCACAGCATGTTTGTTGATGCTACTAGTAAATCACTTTGTTCTACAGCTCACCTAGGAAATACCCTCTTTGGCTGTAACATGCCCTCTGATAGGACAACAAGACAGGACAACATTGCCTGGGTTCTTTCATTTTTGTGTTTTGGGGTTTGGTTTTTTTTGAAGGTCTCCTATCCCAATTCACTTTGGGATATTACAAAAATGCAACCCTTTGCAGTAAAAAGGGCAGATTTCAAATTAAAGATGAGTCTGTGCTGTCTGTAGAACTTGCCCTGCTATTCAGTGTACTGTTATATATTAAAATGTGTGTTAAATTTAACTTTACTCTTAAAAAGTAATTGAAGAATCAGAAAAGCAAAACTCCCCTTCAAGCTTTTTGCTTTTACTGCCATTTTCTGTCTTACTAAGCAATGTCTTTATCATGATGTCATTTCTTCTAAGGTAGTAATTGCAAAAAATGCAGAAATCATGCATCTACAGTAGACATTTGGAATGGGCACTTAACATTGGAACTTACCTTTACATTTTGATTATAAAAGAAAATGGCTCATATGGCATAAATATCTTCAAGTGAAATGGGAGTTCATGAATTTATAGCCAATGTGGTAAGGGTAAAAAGATCTCAAGAGGAAGTGCTGTGATAATGGTCTTTTAATAGACCTAAGAGAAAAACTGGCTAACTCTTACCGTAGCTGAGCAAATAAAGGCACAAATCAATGAGAAGAGTTGCCAGTTAAACAGAAAAGAATCCAGAGCAAAAGTTCATATAATAAAGTGATCCGCCTTCAAATGAAAGTTGAAAGGCAAAATTCTTAGTGAGACAAACCTAAGAGCAATAAATTAGAATACAAATGAAGACATCTACATTAGTGGATGTTGAGAGCTTTTAACTGGTTTAGTGACCGAAAGTGCAGAAAACAGTTCACACAAGCGGCTTGGAAAAAAGGGGTGGGGTTTTTGGTTTTAAAATCAATATAATTTTCTTTACATACTATGAAAACAACTTCAGTGTATGCAAAATTCAAATCTGTGTTCATCAAGGTATTAAAATACCCATTTCTTAAGGAGATAACCTGTGGTTTCAATTACTAAGTGATAAAAATACTTCTGAACTCATGGTCTGTGTTACTGGTTCTGGATCCACACTTTTATTTCTCTGGTGCAGGTCTACTCTAGGGAAAGAAATTAACTTCTGATTGGATACTACTGAAAGGACTAAAACTTCATTTTTAATTAGCTTGAAAATCTCAGACTGTTATTCAAAGTTCTCAATTCTTTTCTCCAATAGACCTAACATAGACCAACAGCTTCTATATTATCAGCAATTCTGAATCCTCCTTGTACATCATCTTTAAACCTCAGCAGTTTAACTCAAAAGGTTATGCTCCAGTGACAGGCACGAGATCTTTATGCATTGAATAAGACTCCTACAGTCAACTATTCTTTAACACACAATCTAGGTGTAGGGATACTATTTAATGAAATTGTTGTATGTGAAATAGAGCTAACAACATCTGTTTCCTAAGATTAGTTTGATTTCATAACTATGCTACCTGTGAAGTTTAGTGTCATACAAACAAGTAGAGTGAAAACAATACCACAGAACAAGAGAACTTCATCACTGGTTTGTTTAAAATCACTAAAGCAAACACTTCTTGATGGCATGAGTATGTCATAAGAAACAAAAGAAAGGCTTATAAACACATGGCACTACATACCAGAATCCCAAAACAAATGTCCAAACATTTAAATGTGAGCATCCAAAAAATAGTGCAATTTGTCTGACTTAATTCAGTCAATAAATAATTTACTTTTTTCTGTAAAAAAATAAATCTATAGAAGACAACACATGTACTAGCTGATACATGCATGCACCTACTGCAGACACCTACTCCAAAGTCCTCCACGCTACACTGAGTGATCACACTTTCATGTCTATAAAGATACCCTCCTTTGAAAGCTGTGATGGTCACAAATCAAATCCTCATTTTCTAGTAAAATGAGGCAGGAACTACAACCTTTTGCTGTGGAATTTAGCCTCATTTTACTGCATAATAAACAAAGCCTTTATCTTTATTATTTTCTTTTCTATATTACCTACACAATAGTAGGCAATAGCTTTGGCATACATGAAAAATAGTGGACAAGATGTCAAAAACCAAGCAGAACTGTATCCACTCGTCAGTCATAACAAGACAGGTAAAAATCCCAATCAGGTTAGCCACTTTAATTTCTTTTTCATTGTAGCAGACTGTGGGTGGGAGAGCAGGAGATACTATCTAGGACTACACAGAGCCAGGGATCTTGCAGAAAGGAAAGTGCATAAGCTTTTCCTTGCTCAAAGTCTGTTTTGTTCTAGGCAGCATTACATTCAACAAGTCACATAAGAGAAAATGAAAGACTTATCCACGTTTTAAATTGATATTGCTATGGTCAGGTTTATCACATGATGCACTCTATCAATGAGTGTCTTATGAAGTAAGATGCTATTTCAGTTCCTCCCAATGTAAATTAAACTAGGGAATACAACTGAATTAACAGCTGCTCCTACACTTCTACACACAGAGAAGGTAGCTGATTTTGTTGACTGAATGATTAATTTTGAATTATTCTCTCACATCTAACTGTTAAGGAGCATGGTAACACTTATAATTGTGTCTTGACTTGTGTTGGGAAGTTCTTGTTTTGTTTCCAACCTCCTACTCTTTCTCCCCCTTTTCTCCTAACAGCCACACTATAAAACTCCAAAGCAGATTTGTAAACTTTTAGAGAGAAGGGCAAGGAAAAGTGAACTTTTCTGTTATGTGATCACCACAGACCACAGGTCCTGAAGCAATAAAGCCCAATGAGAGAACCACTGAAAAATGAAATGCAGCTACAATATAATGACCAGGAAAAGGATTCAGGAGTTATTGCAGAAAAATCCCTAAAAGCTCTCATTAGAATGAGCCACAGCAATGGTGAGGAAGGTATTAAAGCCTTTGGATGACACTGACAGTGGCAGCTGAAACATGTAAAAGCAAAAATTCTACTCTTTAAAAAAAACAAGAAAAACTAGACTTCCACCAAAATATTGCACTGTAGATAATTAAAAGATCATAATCTTTCCTCAATTATCTACAAAGTAAAAGCACATGGCTCAAATTCACCATCAGGTTTGTAGGGCCCTCCACTGGCTCAGGTACTGGAGGCTTCCTTCAGTGTGGATGTCCGCCCAGCAGCACAACTGCACCCCAGTGATGGCAGCCACCAGCTTGCCAGAGATGTGCAGTAGTGAGCACAGTGCTGCTGCCTTGGCTGCCTTGCATGGCCTTCTCCTGGGCAGCAAAGCCTACGGGAAACATCACAGCACTCCTGGTGTGATTCTGAAACTACCTTTCCCAGAGAAAGCTCACCAATCATGTCAACTTCTACAGTGTAACTTTAAACCACATATTTCAGCTGTTGAGGAACTCTGGTTTTGCTCTTTGATTATCTTGCCAATGAAAAAAACACGACATACACTACACACCACATCAGAACCAAGCCTTGGGCTAAGAAGCACCTCTGGGCTGTCTAGGCAAAGTTTTAAACTGCATTACACCAACAGGGCCACAAAGACATCATAGTTTTAGGGAATACAGCTAGAAATGCCAGGTTAACCAAGACAAAAGCAAAGCTTTTATCTCAATTATTGAAATAATAAAAAAAAAATCAAGTTACAGATCTAGTGACTCAATGTTTTGGGACATCGCTGCACACGTGTATCAGCTGAAAAGAAACAGAGCAGCACAAAAGACATTTCTGAAGCGCCAGCCAAGCTTTCTTTTTGCTCAAGGAAGTATATTCATTGTTGGTTAAAGTTCTCTCTATACATCCTGTATTTGGACAAAATTTGCACTTCAGGTGTTTTCCTATTCTGCAGTACCATCTAGTGACATTGCAATGAATGGGAACTGAGCTTCACTGCAGGGCTACTTTTTGGAGACACAATTATTGGACCAAATCTTGCAACTCCCACTTTAACCATTTCTTTCCTGGCTTGTTATGAGCCCCACAAAAGAACATGTATGACAGAAAATACAGCCTGGAAGAAAAACACATTTGTGAGCCCAGACACCAAGTACTTCTGCCTGCTTTATGGCTGACTGGAGAAGAGAGGATTTCAATGAATCTACAGGTGTAAAACACATCCTTTGTGAAACCAGCTTTAAAATAAGATGCAGGAATTAGTAAGGCACTTATGTTAATCTACTGTCACTACTTATCAGTTAACTCTAACAGTATCTTAACTGTAGGGGGAGGGGAAAAAAGTCTAATAGACTGTGTCATTGATGAAGGTAGCTGCTTCCCTGGTTCCCAGAAGATCTCAGCTGAACCTGCCCTCAGAGGCATTCTTGGGAAATCTAGACAGGGAAAAATTATTTCTAAGCACATCCCAATATTCTCTTGTATATTGAACGCAAATGTTCTTATCAAAGTTTTAAAATAGTGACTATTACTGACAGTTAAGAGACTGTATTTGTTAAAAAATACTTTAGACATTGTTCCTACAGAGCAAAATACTTCATTTGTAGGCTGCCTTATTTCAGCTTTACTGGGGAGATTGAGAGAGACAAAGATAATGAGTTTTTACAATGTCACAAAAGGTAAATAAAACCTTAAACTATAAAATAAAATCTTTCGTTACAAAATTTTAACACGATTTTACACAAAACCCCCATCAATCTGGATTTAACAAGTGCTTTTTTTTTCAAAGCCATTATTCCTAACTCAGCTCACAAAACAAAAGCTCATATTCTCAACCAGAACTTTCAATACCTATTCCTAGTTACAATAGCAAATAGTACAACTTAAAAAAAAAACCCACGCAAAACCCATCTTTGAACAGGTTTTGGATCTGCTGTATTTGTTCAGGATACAGACTGTGTAGCTTAAAGACTTGTTTTACACTACGATTCATGCATTAAAAATTGTAGTTTATGTCTAATGCAGAGAGAATTTATGTGCAATACCTAGCTTAAAGACACATAAAATGATCTGGAAGGAATATTTGAAGGACAGCTGATCGGCAGCAAGCCAGAATTACCAGCTGTTGTGCTTTTTTTAAAATTTGCTTAAATATTCAAGTCATCTATCATCTGGGCAGATAAAGTTTTTGAAATAAACTGTGATCATAGCCAATGCTGGACAACCACCTATTTGGACTTTCATCAAAAGAGACATTATCTGTGCCAGTATAAGGCAACAAGACAAGACACCCCTTGTGCAACTAGTGACTTTGTTTCAGGAGTTTCAGGGCAGCTGCCCTCTGCCTGACTGAGCAGATGATATCAAAACACTGTGGCATGGACAAGACTTGACGCCGCATATCTTATCATAAAGCAATGACACATCAGTATTCTAGGATTTAGTCTCCATGCTTTTTGAAAACACAACACATACCATAAGGATATGGTATAAGATTTGCACCAGAATTATCTAATAAAGGATTGGGCCCTGAATAAGAAGTTTCAGTAAATGCATGTCCACAATTCTGATGTTAAATCAGGTATAAAACTACGGCATTGTCAGAAATTCTTGGCACTGCTTAATTCTGCAGTCATTGTATTCCATAGAAGGCCTGCCATTGTCTTCAACAGGAGCAAAGAAATGGAGTAAAGTAAAATTAAGAGCTTTTGAAAACCCTACAAGCACAGGCACTGTGGTCTGGTTGACTAATGGGCTCCATGAATTTAAATGTCAATAACACAAAACAAACCTACTCCGCAGCACCATCTTAGTGATGCTACATGGGTTTCACAATAAACCAGTATTGCAAAACAAATTTTAACGTTAATTGCACAATTTGTGTATTAATGCATTGCATGCAGCTCACACCGATCATTTGAGAAGCATTTTAACGAACAAGTTTAGCTACATGTAAAACAAAACCCAATACCTCCAGACCAGGTAGACCTGGTTAGAAAGAAATCTGGAGAAAGAACTTACTTCATAATCCTTCTATGGGTTGTTAAGCCAAAAACAGTGTCAGCAACATTAACAGAAAACAGAAACTCTGAAGTCATATAGTTAAGATATGGATTTGGCCAAAGCAAGAGAAAACAGTTTTGTTGCAATATTTAATTCAAATTTATGTCAAATATTTGAGACTAGTCTTAATCTAAAAAGTCTCAGATTCCAGGTAACTTATCATTGTATCAGCAATTCTAGGAACACAGAAAAAGATACCACTCAAAACTTTTGCAACTTTCTCCTTCAAGGAGGCCTCAAACTGATGTTTTAATTTGGGTACTGAGGGGGGGAAAAAAGCAGCAAGCCTTTTTCCACAATAAGTTTTTACTATATGTAACAGCACTTGTTACTGTTGTATTAAAATCACTCAGTCCTACCTCAGGATAGCCTTCTACTGACATAATTACACTACTCCAGTGACAGATTTCTAGCAATTAAGAATAAAGAGAAGTGGCAGACTGCTTTAATAGAATTCTCACTTTCTTCAGTGACTGCTGCTGTTGCAGGACACATACTTAGAAGTCACACAATAGGAGTTAAAGTGACCCTCCTTCAAGAGAAGGAGACAGCAATGCCTATTGCCTGACTAAATGAGACTTAAGCTTTGGACCACAAACCCAACTGCATTGCACATTAACTTCTGAAGAACCATCATGAACCAGTGAGTTCTGGCAGCATTGAACCACTCTTAGGAAGTTTTAATTCGTTATCTAAAGTATTAAATTTACTTCCTTATTCATTAACTGTTTATCTACTATATATTTTTAATCTAATAGCTCTGTTTTCTTCCTGTTGGCTGCTATACTGATTCTGCTGATTTGGGACCTCAAAAAGGATCAAGAAAGAATCTGGTTAAAAGCAAGTTGGTTTAAGTTGAAGCACTTCAGGTTGCTAGATAATCTCACAACCTGCTTCAGATAGTGTATAGCACCTTGCAGAGCCCTCAGAGCTACTCTTTGCACTGATACAAAGTGTTCTGCTGGATTTTGAGAAAGACCCCCAAAAAAACCCAGAAAAGCAAAGCAAACCATTTACCAATGCTAAATGGAAAAATTTGAGAGTGCTACACTACCTAACATTTTCTCTAGCTAACAAAAATAGTATTACTTTTCCCCTGCATACCCTTTCCTCCCAGAATTTTGAGAGAGAAAGCTAAGGAACACATGGAGCTGTAATGCACAATTCATGTTACATTAGAAGCCTGCAGAAAGTCTCAAACCATACAGGTCTGATTTCATCTTGACTTTCCAGGAAAGTCTGGAGATTCAGAAGAAATTATCATACCACACACAAAAAAAAAATCTTTGAATGGACCAAGATCTAACAGCATTGCTGTTTCCCCTTACCTTACTTGCTACTATTGAAGTTTACTCAATAATAGATACGGTCACTTTTATCCCTGATCTTACATTTGCAGCAAATGCTTTCTAACCATCGTTATCTTAGCGATGAAAGTGTTAATACAAATAAACTTTACTTTTGTACTTAAATAGGTCTTCATTAAAAGGAAAGGCTAAAAATTATTCACATTTTCTGTGTTTTGAAGCAAACTGAGGCTTCAAACATTCTTCCCTTGCCTCTAAGTTGTTATACATTTTCAGACAAAAACAATTATCTATATGTGCTATCACATCAAGAGATGCTGCTTTCTTCGTGCTGCTTATTTTTCCTGTGCAGCTAAAAGAGATGCAAAACACAGGTGGGATGTGGTATTATTTAGGCACAGTACAAGAGATGCTTAGCAGAAAATTCCCTCACCACCTCTCTCATGGCTTCTTAGGATATCTCCAGAAAGTCAGTCACACACTACAGCTTTTCCAGATTTACAGTTACTGATTGCACACACAGGTACAGCCTCTGCACCTGCATTCTTGCCTGCCTTTCCCTGGGGAGTGCTAATCCCAGCCTTGCTCCTGTATCCAGCTACCAAAAGTTGAAAATACGTTATTTTGGGGATTCCCCCCTCCTCACCCATCCTCAAATCCATTTGAAACCGTGTTCAGAATACACTAGAGTGGAATAGACCAACAAACAAATCCTTTCCCTGTTATAAAGACATAACTTTTGAGAGCTGTGCTAAGGCTATATAGGAACAACTGGTGAAGTGACAACAACATAAGGTTCAAAAGAGTTGAGTTGTGTAGATAAGTAATTAGAATCAAACAATAGGGCACAGTGCATCATTCTGATGCTCCTGCTCACAAGACCTGCTGCACAAACTGAACAAGTCAAGCATAAAGGGGATAGCTCAAAGGAAACTCCCGAGAAAACCCCACATTATACTTTTGTTCTACTTTTACCCTTTAGGAATGTCTCAGTACATCTTATAAACTCTGGAAAGAAAACTCATGGCAGGCTTAAAACACTTTGCAGGGAGAATTAGATAAACTTAATTACATTTAAACTCCTAATATAAGGGCTAAAATTACTGGAAGTGCTGACCATACACCAATGCAACCACACTACTAGGCTCTGTTAATTTTCATCCCAAGTGAAAAATAACAGACATAGAATGATGTCTACTTAAAATACTTTTTAATTATGTACTGCCATATTGTATCCTACTGTAGATTAGAGAACCAACAGCCAAGTGCCTCTAAATCAGATGTTTTAGTGTAAACACAGAGTGGGAGCAACATAATCACTAATGAATCTCAGAAATTATTCAAAAAAAAGAAATCAGAGCAAATTAGCTACAGAGAAAAGGCTCTCTCCTTCCTTCATACAGTCTGCCCCCTCCCAGAAAAGGCTGGCAAAACAATCAACATAGGACCAAGAGAGATACTTGTTTTCTGGTTTGTGCCACTGAGTTTCTAAGAACCATCTCTTTTTGTGTTAGTCAGCTGAACCAACTGAGGATAGAGGCAGGAAAGCAAAGGGAAAAAAAAAAATCGATTAATAATTGATTGATTATATGACTGATTAGTCAGGTATTAATGAAATATAGACCAACATCTCACCTATTCAATAAAATCCTTTATATGCCAATCACACAAAAAAGGAAATAATCAAATAAACTATGTATATTTTATTTCATTTCATGGTGCAAGTTACCTAATGCAGCTTCTACCAATGCTAAACATGACTATGCAGACACACAAAGCTCAGAGATCCTGACTATGGTTCTTCTCAGCGGGTTTTCTTCCTTCTGGCTCTCAAACTAGCTTGAAATAAGTTGGCAAGACATTAAAACACTGCAGTGTGTAGCCCTTTCAGAACAAGGTTAATTAAAAACAAATATAGTACGTAAGTCCCTCTTTCAAAACTGTTCAATTCAACCACAGGCAGCTTTGAATCTCTACAGCAACAGACACCAGGTACCATCAACAACCCGACAAGCCCTCACCAGGCCCTCGGGCACTGGGAAATACAGTGCCTCCCACCCCAGCCCTACCTGCCTGTCCCACAGGCAGCAAAACAGGTAAGTGCTCATCATGTGACAAAGGTACATTGGGAAAAGCTATGAAGGAAGGAGCAGTAACAGCTCCTGAAATTGCAAGAAGCAGTGGTGGAGGAATGAAGCAAGCAGTAAGACTAAGAAGCTCAATAAATACAAACAATACAAAAAAAAGAATCCTAGCTGAAGAATCTCTCTTCCTCAGGCCGTGGTTAACAAGCCCCCTTTCTGCTGCCCTTCCCCACAACAGTCAGTGCTGCAGGTTTTCAGTAGCAGTATATATTCAACAAAAATTTTAAAAAGTCAAAAATCAAACTGGGAAGAAAAACAAGACCACTGTGAAGATAGAGTGATAAGGTAATCTGAAAACCCCTGTTTTCCTTCTCAGTATTTGGGTTGGTGCAGAAGGACCGTATCACCACAACACAAGATATTTTTACAACCAAAAGTATCTTTGTGCTACTTCCACTGCCTTCAGCCTCTAGAAGCTGGGAGGGGATACCCACACTCATCCTAGCTTTTGCTGGGATCTGGCTAAGCTTCATCAATCCATCTGAAGAACCAGTTCCCATGTCTACCCAGAGCCCTCAGGACCAGTTCCCTCACTGTCCATCAGTGGGATCAGTGACAATGACCTCCACAAGCATCAAAACAAGTCTTACAGCCCTTTCTGTCCAATACTCAACTGCAAGGAATATCAGTGTCTCTAGGGACACAAGAAAGAGACAGAAAAAATCATAATGGTCTAAAAAAAAAAAAATAGATCATTAGCAAGGCTACAGCAAAAATGATGAACATAAGACTTCTGAATTTTTAGAAATCTTGACTGTTTTAGAACACAGGCTGTAAGAACTGGCTAACAAAAGGGATTTTCACATACCATTATGAGTAGTGTTTTATACTACAAAGGTTTTGCCTTTGTTTGGACACAAGAAAAAAGTACTTGTGTATATTTTTTCTATTCCTGGTACCATTTATATAGTGGAGGTTTTAGTCTTCCAATAAAGCATATATTCACTCTTCCCTAGTAGCTGTCATCGAATTTATTCATCAGAATAACAGATCTGTGTCATTTGTAGACAAGTTCCAGCATCAAGTTAAAATAATATATTAATAAAACCAAACTGCAGGACAACTTGGAGGGAATATGAAGGGACAAAAATCACTCCCAGGAGCAGAAAGGAAAAAAGTTCCCAGTTTCCTGCTGGCTCAAAGCCAGATTTCCATCTCCCACTGAGCTCTTCAGTAAGCCAGGCTCCAGGAGAGGAACATTCTCTGTGTGTTGGAAACTGAAAACTGCACTGAGAGCAGTTGGTTTGTAGGTAGATGTTTCATAGCTAGAACAAGTTTTCCACCACTGAATCTCTTTCTTACCCCACCTGCAAAGACCCCAGATATAAGTAATTGCCATGTGTGACAAGCTTGAGCTTTTGTCGCCCTTCGCACCCCCCAGCACTCCCTCAGTATTATAGCCCCTGCAGCTATCCCTGGGCAAGGGGACAGTTATAGTACACCACCTGCACTACACTGACCTCCCACACCAGATCTTGCTCCTTGTGCCACGGCTATTTGCAGTTACCAGATGCAGTCAGCTGAATGTGACCCAATAAAAGGCACTAAAGAGCTCAAATCCACTGTACTCTCCACTGCTTGTTCTCTCACCCCCACTGCCAGTTAAAAGGACAGTATTACTCCCGAATTCAGCCACAGGTAGAGAGTGATTCAAAAGGAGCAGACAACAGCTTATTTAAGCTGAGACATTTTTCCTTTTCATTAGGTTTCCTGCAGTGACTGAATGGTGTAGAGGATGGTTTAAGCCTGGAGAGAACGGGAGCGGGTGAAAAGACTGAAGAATAGCCACAAAAGTTCCTTTTCTCCAGGGAGAAATCTGTTGAATAATGAATTTAACAGGGAGATGACACCACCCAACTGTTCAGCTGAGATCTGAACAACATCTTTAATGAATAACATTAGCACTAGAAAGCACATTTATACTCGCCTATAAGAGAGCTTATAAGCAAACCATAAACTATGGCAACAAAAAGGCAATGTACTTGTAAATATTCATGACATTTTCCATTCCACTTTATTTTCATCCTAAAATTGCTCAAGGCCCAAATCTTTTTTTGAAGACAGTTGCATTAAAATAAAAAGGAGTAAAGGTACAAAGGTCAATCTCACCACACACAATCCTTCTTAATTATGAATTTATGATCTGATGGTTCTTTTTATGAAAAAAGGCAATGCCAGAATTAATTAGAATCCATACACTTTAATCCACTACAAGAAATTAATTCGTTGTACAAGTGCCTTTGGGATTGCCACTATCTCTAGATTATTATTAATTTTTTTTAATGAGGCAGATATTTCCATATCATTGCAAATGATGACAGGAAATACAAGGCCACTGTAAGGAATTAGTTTATCAGGGAAGAAGCAGGTAGCCTATGGATCACCATAGGTGCAAGTTTGTAGCATAACTAGGTACAAAGACCTATTTAAATTCCTAACTGTTTCAGAACAAATGCTCAAAACCAGCATATTGCTGTGGCTGGCAACAGTCTCACCCTGCCACAGAACAGAATACCAACTGCATCAGCTACACAG